>NC_031783.1:456375-457517 GCF_001522545.3 Parus major
GCCCGCCCCGCCCTCGGTCCAGACCACGCGCGCGGCAGGGGGGACGCTCTCCCGCACGCTCCTCACCCGTTCCCCCCGCGCCCCGGCCCCGTTCCTGCGGCGCTGCCGCCGGCGAGGCCCAGCGGCATCTGGGCTCCCCCGGGCGTCCTGGGTCGCGGTGGCCGCCCTTCGCCGCGCCGGCAGCCCGGCTCTGATCCCCTGCCCTCGCTCCCCCCTCCGCGCCGCCCGGGTGAGCCCGTCCTGCCCGGAGGCCGCGGTCCGCTGAGCGTGATTCAGCTCTCGTTAGCATAAGGGGCGTGTCCAGTTACGGACCCGCCCACGCGGCGGCGGCCTTTCCCCGGGCCGGGGATGCTTGTGTCGTGTCCCCATGTCCATGTCCCCTGTCCCTCTGTCGTGTCCGTGTGTCGTGTCCCTGCTGCACCGCTCGGGCCGTGTCCTCGTCACCCGATCCTTCCGTGTATTCCCGTGTCCGTGTGCCGTGTTCCGGTGCCGCACTCCCCACGATGCATCCCGTATGTCATGTCCTGTGTCCTGTGTCCCGTGTGCCGTGACCCCGGTGCCGTGTCCTCCACAGCACATCCTGCCCTGTGCCATGTGCCACCTGCCCTGTGCCTTGCCTGCAATGCTGTGCCCCATTCCCTGTCAGGGCCTTGTTCCCTGAGCCGTGGTGACCTGTCCTGGGCTTCCCATGGGGCATCAGCTCTACCCATGGGGTCTTGCTGACTTGGGGTCCCCTCTAGGGGCTTCTATCCCCTGTATTCCACATCCTCCCAGGGTTCGATACCAGTAGCTTCTGTTGAGAGTTCTACACCCATTCCACCCATCAATCCTGTTCCCTTGGATGTGATGAAAAGAACAGGCAAGGAAACCAGCTCCATCTTTAATGCCTTTATTGAGGTCAGCTCTGGGTGGGGGAGTTCGACCACTGCTGTTCCCAATGGACCACCCAGAGGAGAAGGTGTTCAGCTTTGCCACGTGGCAGAGCTGGGGCTTCCATCCTCACGAGAGTCCCTAGGCAGACTGTGGCTCATTGTAAACCTAGGATAGTCATGGATAGCAAGTGTTGTATTTATGGCAACAAGGTCTGCAACATCAGGAAGTTGCTCAATGTTCTCCCTTGCTCCTCAGTGTAGTTTGGAGTC
>NC_031783.1:457852-511922 GCF_001522545.3 Parus major
TGACACAGCATGGGGTATTTTAACAAAGAAGGCACCTTATGGTGACAACATTCTACTGTTCAAACTGTAAAAATCTTTGTGTACTACTCAGGAGGTCACATTTTACTCTACATGTGACAGCCAGCCTCCGGCCCATCCTTTCCCCTGGGCTGGAGGAGAGTGGGTGGGCTGGGTCTGAGCCATGGTATCATCCCTCCATAGGCTCTGCCACCTGCTCTCCTGCAGGCAGTCCTCTGAGCCAACCCCACGCCAAAACTTCCCAGGGGGATGTTCCTACAGCCCATCCTGGAAGGGTGACTGATGCCATTCTGTTACCCAGGATTTGGGGGTTCATTAAGAGTTTCTGCTGCCACAAATATGGCTGAGCCTTCTGTGTCCCCAAACACCAGATCTCTTAATTACTCAAGGGCCACCTGCCTTTTACCCTGTGTTGCCACTTTTCTGGACATCTCAGCCTTGTTAGAGCCCACAGGGAAACTGAGGTCAGGATTTACTTTGGCAAATTCCTTGCTGCTGCTTGAGCACAAAGGGCCCTGGCACTGCAGCGGGTAGAGCTGGCTGGCATGTGCTGCGGACTGGCATCAGGGCACGCTGGTTCTGAGAGGGTGAGGAGTGGTGCCTCATCCCACCCTGGTGCTCAGGTCTGTGCCCTCCTGGTGTTCACCAGGGCTGGCCACCAGCCCTCACCTAGACTGGACATTTCTCCCAACACTGTGCCTGGTCTGGTTGCAGTGAGGGGACCCTGCAGGGTGCAGAGCCCATCAGAGCATCCTGGCTGGCAGGGATGAGCCCAGATATCTGCCCCATGGAATTTATCCATGGGTGATGGGTGCTGCCATGTTGTTGGGTGAGAGCTTCAAAGCCTCAAGGACACCAACAGACTGGAGCAGCACCAGCATCAATATTTGGAGCAGGAACACAGGGCCCAGGGTGGATTTTAGGGGCCCCTAGAGAATGTTCTTCCCCTTGTGCCTGCACCTGCTGCCTCCCTGTGCCTCTCCCGGGTCCCAGTGGGCAGCCCTGGCTGCAAATGGAGCAGCTCTATAGATGCACACACAGGATGCTGTGCCAATTCCATGCCACCCACAGCCCCAGCCTCGCTGCCCCTCACTGGCTGGTGGCTTCTCACAGATCATCCGGTCCCATCCCCACTCATTGCTCCATCTGCAGTGAGCAGCCATCCCAGTGAACAAAGAGCCTCCTTGTAGCTGTGAGCTCACGACTTGTGGCAGTGGTGGCACTTTGGGGATGCCGTGTCTCTGGAGATGCTGAGCAGTGGGGCCCCAAGGGCTGAGCTTCCCTCCCTCCCCCCTTTGGAACTGCGGGATACTGGGAGTCTCCTTGCTCCTGCATTGTGGTCAGGCACCTTGAGCCAAGCCCTCTTCTTTCTTCTTCTCCTCCCATGCTCTTTGTTTGGGACTCCTCAGTGCCTCTGGGTCTCAGTTCTCCAGTACTAAAGGTCCAATAAATTCACCTGAACTTGCTGATTCACAGCAAGGATATATTTTTAAGCTCTTGGCAACAAAATTTCCTTTCAAAACATTGCATTTTATATTTTCCTTGGCATGTATTTATTCAGCCTCCTCCTACCAAGGGGGAGCCATGGAGGTCATGGTGGAGTTACCATGGTTCCCACTACACATGCTGGTGCCAGCACCCTTAAAGGTTTGCGCAGAGGGAAGGTCTGGGTGCTGAAAACTAGAGCATCCACATCATTTCACTCACCCAGGACTGCCCAGTCCTCCTCACTCTCTCCACACTACCCTGGACTGATCAGGCCAGTGGAGGGACTGTGGTCCAAGCATCCTCCTGAGATGCCCGTGGAGCCACACTGGTGGCCCAGGTGTGGCTGTGATCAGTGGAGTGTATGGACACAAGAATGCACAAAGTCCATGTGGGCCAGAGGAAGGGAAGGACTATTTGTATACTAGTGACAGCACATGTGACCTCTCCCAGCTCCCCATCATGCTTGCTGTGCTGCAGCAGGTACCCAAAAGTAATTTAAGTCCTTTCTACAATACTGCTGTTTGAAAGAGCCGTGGTGCTCCCACCAGCAGCAGCACTGCCACTGCAGCTGCGCCTCCTGGCCCTGCAGACCTGAGAGCGATGGCATCCTTGGCTGGGGGCTCTCAGTCAAACCTGGCTCTGTTCTGACCCCATGGTTGCTGCACACACCCAGCCCTACCCAGGATGTCGCTGTACCCCTGCCACCCCTCAGTGGGGACACCAAGACTCTCATGCCTGTTCTGTTTCTGCCTTGTGGAGGTGCACAGTTATTTCTTCCTCAGGGAAAGGGCAATGGAAGGAGGGAGGGAACAAAATTCAAAGCAAACTGGGAGGCAAACACAACATCAAAGGCAAAGAGCCAGAGCCTGAATGCAGAAAAACCCGAATTCCTGTTCCCACAGCAACCAGCACTCACCCCCTCGCCCTGGCGCCGGGCGCTCACCAGGCTGGCACCAACACACCCACATTTACCTGGGGGATGCGAGGGTGGCACCTCCAATTCTGCCTTTTTCTTTTGAGCTGAATTCACCACACAGCATGGCATGGCACCACACCAAACCAAACCCAGCCTAAGAGGGATTTTGGGTTGCCTGTTCTCTTGCCAAGGAAGGAGCAGAGGGATGAAGTGGGCTTTCCAGCAGGTGCATGTGGTAGGTGCCACCACCTTTTGGGGGGTATTTTCTGAGCGGCCTAGTGGCAGATGACTCTCCTGCTGCCCTGGGTCTTGTCTGTGCATGGACCAAACATCCTGGAGAGCAATTTTAGAGGGCTCCAGCCTCTGTCAGCTGCTTCCAGTGAGCAGGAGCTGGAGACTGGCTACTCCATGCTGACTTATGGGACTCCAGGGCTGCTGACCTGCCCTGACCCAGCTGCTTTTTTGGCAAGTTGAAGAGCTGTTTGCCAGGGGTTCTGCTTCTAAAAGCCACAGCAATGCTGGCAGTTTTGCTCATGCCACAAAGCAATTTGGAAGGGGTCTGAAAGCCAGCTGGGAGCACCCTGCCCCTCCAGGACAGGTCTGCATACAGAGGTGCCAGCATGCAGTTGCACTATTGCAGGACAGAGGTGCTTTGGCAGGGAATACTCTGGTCCCCTGGGTGCCATGAGGGAATTTGGTGCTAAGGTGTTAAAAATGCAGCTCAGCTCAGGACAAGCCCAAGTGGAGTTTCAGTCTGGAGGTCTGACAGATTCAGTGGAGCTGAGTGCCCCACTAGCTAAGTGAGCTAGTGCTGGGATTAGGAGGTCCCTGAAGGTCAAAGGAACTTGAGACTGTTCAAAAATATATGAGGTATGTCAAGAAACTTGAGGGGGTTGCAAACTGTACATCTTTCTTTTGGTCATTTTCTGGGCAGACAGGTAGCTGATGTGATTTTTTCACAGGACGCTTAAGGGTGTATTTAGGTAATGATAGTATGGCCAGATATGATAGTCATTGCCATTTCTGAATAATGATGCAGGTGTACTGGTACATTGTGACAAAGCAATTGCAGCTGTTTTTTGACTTCTTATGTGGCAGTAAATGTTCTGTTAATTGCAACTGATGTGAGAAATGCAGGTCTGGCAGTTGATGCATTACCCTCAGCCTCCACCAAACCCTGTGGAGAACTTCCTCATTCAGTGTCTCCTGTGGTGTCTCACTGAAATCACAGGGCAGGAGTCACGGGCCTTGGGGGCCCATCCCCCAGCTCCTCCTCTCTCCCAGAGTCAGGACTTTGGGCCATTTGCAAATGGGGCTTCTCTTGCTCTGTTTGGGTCTTAATTAACTGATGCCCACACTGAGCTGTTAACTCTTACCTGGGATTTTATCGGTGCTGGACTTCCTGATGAGCCATCCCATCCCATCCCATCCCATCCCATCCCATCCCATCCCATCCCATCCCATCCCATCCCATCCCATCCCATCCCATCCCATCCCATATCCCCATCTACCCTGATCTAATACCTTTCCTTTCTCATCTTTCTGTCCAGGACTTTCCCATCCAATGTAAACCCTCTGATTTTCCCCTTTTTCACACCATCCTTCTGTGTGACTATAGCTGGGAAAACATCCGTGTTCCTACAGTTTCTTCAGCTCCTGGGAATGGTGTGGAGAGAAACTATTTTTTTTCTGCCATCCTATTCCTGAAATGCCCTGTCAGGGGCCTCTCCAGGACCACACATTGTGTGGGGCCGGTCTTCATCCTTCCTTCCACAGGGCTGTGCCAGCTGCCAACACTCAGCTGGCAGAGGGGATCAGCCAGGGCTTCCCATCAGGAGGTTCTGTCTGTGGTTTGAAAATAGCATTTATTTGCTCTGGGTTACCATAGTTACTGGTGGACAATGTGTGGCTCCTGCTGTTGGGTTGGGAGATTCTCTCCATTGTGGCATCACTGTATGGTTCCACCTTTACCCATGGAAAAGGAAGGAACTTCTTGAGCATTGGGTGGGCTCTGCATGCCCCCTTCCCCTTGGCACCCCTCAGCAACCAACCAGCTGCACCTGTCGTGGCAGGGTTTGTATTTCTAAGAGGAGCCAATGTGGTTTTCCCAGCATGGATCCTGTTCCTACACTGCATCTTGGAAGCAGACACTGAGAGCCAGAACACCAACCTCCCACCATGTCCCACTCCTGGTTTTTGGGAAGCTGGTCTGCAAATGGGGGTCTGGAACAGCTGACAGATCCTGGAGAGGCAATTTTGGAGACATGATGCTTGGTGAGACAGGGATGCAGTGTGGGAAGGATGCTTGGTGGCTGGGAGCCATGTGTGGGCTGTGTTCCAGGGCTCCCTGCAGAGACACCCAGAGAAGTACAAACCCAGTGTTCAGGTTAGTCCAGCACTGGAGTCTTCCAGCCATGGGTTTTTCCTGCCAGAGGCTTGTGGGTGAAGGCAGTATTTGTTATCTTCCCACAGCCATGGCAGACACCACCCCACAGAGAGAGCCTGGAGCCAGCCTGGGATGCCACTGGAACTCTCCTAACTGTGGATATTCTCCTGCTGCCCTGGTGTCACCGAAACTTAGGGAAAAACAAAAACTCTTCAACAACATTTTTATGTTAGAGAGTCAAGGCATTACTTTATTATCTAGCCAGGATGTTGTTCTAGCCAGCATGTACCACAGAAATTATCTCATCCACACATAGCCCGGGTGTGCAGAGAGAATCATTCCATGATATGTGCTTTTACAATATTTCCCCAAAACTTTTTACAGTCAAAACCCACAGAGATGCACTATTTCAAAGTTCATTGGTCCAGAGTTGAGTGACCCCAAGTATTCAGTTTCCCATTGGATCTGAATCTCCTTGCCTCTGATGCTAATTAGATCTTCATTCTTCAATTTTTTTAAAGTCCTTTCCGTAGTTGATGTTGATGGCCTTTTGTCTTTTTGACTCCCAGTCTGTTGCTATGTTAAGCCAATCAGGCCTCACCTGGAGAAACAATGTCCTGGGAAGAAGCTTCAGTTCCCTTCCCCCAGGGCAAAGGTGAATAAATCTGGCTGAAGTTATATAAAACTATTTTTTTAACTGCTATGTTTTCCAGCACTGGGAGCTGCCCTGAAGACATGGGGAGAGGATCATGTTGGGGACAGGATGTGACAGGACAAACCCAGGCCCAGCCACAACCTTTTTCAAGATGGAACTGCTGGCAGATGGTGAGAATAAGGCAGTCACAGGGCACCAAGGAAGGGAAGGATGATTTTGGGTCATTACACTCCATTTTGGGGGAGAAAATCCAGGCTGGTGAGGGCAGAAACTTTCTGCTGCCTGGGTGGGAGCTGCTTCAGAACCATGTGCTGGGCTGCTCCCAATGTGTTCTTTGTCACTGAGCTGGGCCAGTGCCATGGCTCTGCCCCCACATCCTGCTTCACTGTGCTGCCAGCTCTCCCTTGGCCTGTGGCCCTGGCAGGTAGGGAGGGAGATAAACCCTTGGCTGGCTGGCAGAACAGCACCTTCCTGCAGAGATGCTGAGCATGAGGTACTGAAGAACCGCTGCCGCAAGATGCACCAGGACAGGAGTCTCCTCTCCCCTCCCTGCCTCGCTCAGCTCATATCAGAGTCCTCACTACCAATTAGCAAATTAAATCCAATCGCTCTGGCACTTCCCAGGTATTCCTACACGGCTGCTGTGCTTGTGCTCCTCCTGCCTTGGCTTCTGCACTCTGATGGAGCATCACCTCTGGCATGCTGCCATGCCATGCCTGCTAGCCTCTCTCACAGGGTTCCCATGCCTATGGACACCTCAAGAGCTGGAGATGAGACTGAGATGGTCCCAGTGGCAGCTTGGGGGAGCCCCCGAAGCTCCTGTCCTCTTCAGCTCATGGATGCAGTGTTACCCCCCATTCTCCATTGGGCTTGACTTACATACCTAGAGAAGGATATTTTTGACTGGGTGAAGAAATTTGCCAAAACAGGGTCAGATTGCCTCCAACAATTGTTCTATGCATGGGTTGGGGTGACCAGTTTTTCTGCAGGTATATTTCTGGGCAGTGCCCCAATGTCACTCTGCCTGGCTAGGGGGACCACGGGAGATGTGCTCTGGCCTCTGGCAGCCCCTGACAGTTCACAGTGGGGCAGGATATCCAAGGCCTTACCTCCCTGCCCCATTGTCAGGAAAAGGATGTGGCAGCCTGTGCCTTACCTAGCCACGTCTCTGCTGCCCAGGACCACTCAACCCAAAATGCTGTAGGTGAGCCAACTTAACCAGCACTCAGCTATCGCTTCGCTTGAGGAAGGACAGACTGAAAGGCAGCAGGAATGTGTTTATGGTTATTCCCCTCTCAGGCTGTTTCCTTACTCGGTTTGCTGGGGAAAACCAAGCCCTGGCTGCCCCAGGAGCTGCAGTTGAGCAAAAAGACACGAGACTTTTTAAGCGTAATTTTTGTATTTCCTGGGTTTGACGTCTCCCTTGCAGGCAGTTCCTCTCCTCCAACTGCCACTGTGAAACGTCCTGGCAGTGGTGAGAGGACAGCTGACTAATCATGGGGACGAAGTGACATCTGCTCATGCGAACCCCGCCCGGGGCGGGCGGCCCACAGTAGCCACTGGCGGCTGCAGGAAGCAGCACCTGTTTTCCAAAAGCATGGGCACCTCCTCTGGAACAAGCAAGCTGGGAAGGAGCAAAACTGCAAGAATGCAGAAAAAGCTGCGGCAGAGGGAGGGAGTTTCTGTTCCTCTTGGGTTGCAAGAAATGCTCATCCAGACCCAAAATTCATATCCTGAGACCAAGTATGGTGGTCCGAACTCTGTCTGCCCCATCTCTGGCTTCATGAGCTGCCTTCTCTTCTAAGCCTCTGGAGACCAAGTGCTGCTGCCTGCAGCCAGGGACATACCCAGCCCCAAGAGATGGTATTTTAGAGCTGCCTTGGCAGGACAGAGAAGAAAAAACCACAGATTTCACCACCAGCCGAGTCCCAGGGCTGGGATTTGTCACACTGCAAAGGAAACTGAGCCCTGAATGTTTCTGGCTGCTGCAGCCAGGAAAAATGGAGGCAGACCCATGTGGGACCCCAGTCTGGGGCTGCCTCATCTCTGTCTTGTGTGCCACAGGCTGATTGGGACTTCCTCTGCCCACGCTCATCATCTACCATGGGAGTGGTATGCAACACCTCCTTTGAAGGAAGCTCCATCATGCCTTGTCAAAGATGGCCTTATTCAGACCTGACCTAGCAAAGAGAACACACCACAGGGAAATTCAGATACCCCAAAAGTCTCCAGTTAAGTTTTCAGTAGAGTGGGGGGTAGCTGGTTATCTACAGGTTCCTGCAAGCTGTTTACATTTGTGCTACAGGTTCATCCCAGGCCTCAGCCCGTGACCACCACTGCTGGTAGATGTGCTGCCCTCAGTGCTGAAATACCCAAGAAAGATGATATTTGATAGCAGAAATTACAGTGTGCCATGGACCTGCTCACCTCAATGCCACCAAAGCAGCAGATCTGCATAATGTCCCCTGGGTTTCCAAAGCTCAGTCCTCTGTTTCCTAGTGCTTTTTAGGCTGCCCATCCATCATGAAATTGTTTCGGTTGGAAAAGACAGCTGAGATCATTGAATCCAAGCACTACCCTATCTTGACCAAGGCCACCACTTAACCATGTCCCCAAATACACTAAGCCTACTTGTTTCTTGAACACTTTCAGGAACAGCAATTCCATCGCTACCTGGGCAGCCTGTGCCAATGTCCAACCACCCTTTCCATGGAGAATTTTTCCCTAATAACCAACCTGAACCTCCCCTGGCACAACTTGAGGCCATTTCCTCTCATCCTGTCCCTGTTCCCTGGGATCAGAGCCCAACTCCCCCGGCTGTCCCCTCCTGTCAGGGAGTTGTGCAGAGCCAGAAGGGCCCCCTGAGCCTCCTTTTCTCCAGGCTGAGCCCCTTTCCAGCTCCCTCAGCTGCTGCTGCTGCTCCAGCCCCTTCCCAGCTCTGTTCCCTGCCCTGGACACGCTCCAGACCCTCAATGTCTTTCTTTTTGTGAGGACCCCAGAACCAGAGGTGTCTCAGCAGTGCCCAGCAAAGAGCATGATCACTGCCCTGGGCTTGTGGCTACACCATGGCTGGCACAGGCCAGGTGTCACTGGCCACTGTTGACCACAGACAGCTGACATGGGCTCTGCAGGTGTTCCCTACTGCAGAGACAGCTTCAGTTTGGGCTCCTTGCTGGGGCAGAGCCATGGCTGAATTAATCACTGAGTTTTGGAGAAGACACAGCCAAGATAGCAAAGTTCAGTGGCTGCAGATGAAAAGGGCAAGAGCGTTTGCAGATGACAAAAGATCATACAGGGATGTTGGCTCAGAAAAGGGGAAGAGGGAGAAGAGACTCAGTGGAAAGATGTGAGGGAGATATGAAAACAATTGGTTCCTCTTTCTACTATATCCTCTAAGTACAGCACAGAAATTAAAGGGCAGCATATGTTGAACAGATTAAGAAAAGCTGATTTTATGTATTTTGTTTATTTGTTCAGAAAGTTTAGGCATTGTTCAGAGAGCCAGAGTAAGGATAGACATGGCATGAAGCCTGGGGAAAAATAAAAGTGACAATCAAGCACTGTGTTTTCCAGCACTGCTTTGAGGGTTAAAAAAACAAGAGGTTTTACAGGGGGCATAAAATTGGCTTTGTGATTCCTTTTGGGAAAGGGGGAAACACCATCACCTTTAGTCCCTGATGGAAACTGGAGACAGCTGGGATGAGCACAGACAGATGATGTCCTCACAGCCTGGTCCTGCACTGGAGTCTCTTCCAAACACTCTCCTGTCCCTGGACTGAGAAGGCTGCTGGACATGCTTGGTGTGTGCTGAGAAAGGGAGGACACCTCCCTTCAACACACGGGGACTGTGATTAGATTGCAGCTCCATACTAAGATCAGAACAGGGAACCTCCACCCAGCCAAACATCTCAACCAAATCTCTGCTTGGTCCCTCCTCCATCTTCCCTCCCGGATACACAAGGCTCTGTCCTCATCCATCCCTCACACACAGCTGGCTCCAGGCTGGCTGAGCCCAGAGGCGAGAGATGGCCTGCACAGTCCCATGCCTTTCCAAGGAACAGCCATTTCTTCCACACAGAGACTTTTTTCCCCATCAGCTGACACAGTCAGGATCACACAGGGAAGCTGAGCTCAGGAATAGCTCGTTATTACAGAATGCCTGTACATGTGTATTAGTAATATCTGCTGAGGCACTGGCTCACCCGGCTACTGCTTGTTCCCTGGGCTTCATCCTCGTGGTCCAGCCCTCCCTCCCCATTTCCATGCTTGCAGAAAAACTCCCAAGTGCTGCAGCAGCCCCTGGATTGAGATCTCTGCAGCTCACTGGGATCTGCAGGCTCGGAGCTCCCAGCTGGGGCTGCTAGGAGGGAGGTGGATCTCACCATGCAGCCCTGGGAATGGCACAGCCTGCAGGAAGGGCAGCAGGAGACACTTGGGATTAGGTTATAGGGATTTTTGGCCCACAAGGGCATTCAGGACAGATCCAACCGTGGTTGTTTTGGTGATGGTGAGGGACCAGCAGCAGGGAGGGTGGGTTCAGGACAAGGTCCTTTGGAGAACACCAGGGTTGTTTAGGGCCAGGGCAGGACTGCTCCACAGGGGACAGTGGTGGCTCTAGGCACCAGGTGCGACCTGTTGGATAATCCCCATTTCTGCAGCCTTGGGAGAAGGGAGACCCTGATCCCATGCATAAGCAGGAACAGAGCTGGTCCTACAGCCTTGGTGTGACCAGGGGGATCAGCATTGCTGTGGCAGTGCCTGGCACCACAAGGGCTCACTGTTGGACATGGTTGCTCCTGCTCAGTGCACTGTGTTTCTGCAGAAAACTGCCAGAAATTCAAAACTTCCCTGTCTTCCCTCTTCCCTGTGCTTGCATTGCAGCTCTCCTGCCTGGAGGGGTACATTCATCATGTGCCTTTCATCATCCCTGGCAAGTGGCTTTTCACATGGATTCACATCCCTAGATTTCACATCACTGCCCTTCTGAAAACCTCCCAGGCTGGAGGCACACAGAGCCTGGGAAGGATGAGGACCTTGAGCAGCCATCTCCCAGGCTCTTGTGACCTCTACAAGTTCTCCTCTTCAGTAGAGCACGGATTAAATATTAAACCCTTAAAAACAATCCCCTGCCCAAGAAAACCAGCATAAAGGCAGGGTGGGAGCTGACTGGAGTGTACCCTTGCTGTGTGTATAAGGAAACACATATCCAGTCCCAGCAAGCAGGCTCTGGCCACCTGAGGGACAGACCATGGCAAAGGTCATGAGCGAATCAAGCCAAAACCTTCTGCCTGGTATGTTTGTATTGGTTTACAGCACACTTTTTTTCTTCCACTTCCTTTGGGCAGCCCTGAACCCTCTTCTTTGCAAACAGCTCTCAGGACAGCCCAGGAACTGGGACTGTATCTGACCCAGCTGCAGGTTGCTCTGACCCAGGGAATAGGCTAGAGCAAACATCTTCTCCCACCAACCAGAGAAGTAGCACATTTCCCTCCTAAATATGGGCTAGAAATGCTCCCCAAGAGACTGGTTTGAGCTGGAGGTGTCTCCAACACTGTCAGAGGGCTGAGCACAAGGCAGGCAGCTTGTCTGGAGAGGTGGTCCCACACTTCCTTGGAAAGCCCTAACTTGCCCCTGCCTCCACCCCAAGACTTTGTAGAACACATTAATAAGATTTCCTCAGTGAGTCAGTTATTCCTCCTGTGGTTTCCACTTCTGCAATTTCAAAAATCTGTTCATGAGTCTGTTATTGCTCATTAGGGAAGAAAGCCATCCCGAGGAGACCCATACCCTCAGGAATTCTGGGAGTTATGGCTCTGCAGTCCTCAAGTTGAACTCAGCTGGTCTGCTGAGTTCAGTTTCTGAGCTGGAGTCAACCCTGGGGCACAACCCATGGTGAGCTGAAAGGAAAGCCATGACTCTGGGAATTACTTTGCCCCACAAGAGCATAGTATCCTGCAGGAGCTGTGGCTGGTGTTCTGAAGCGCAAGAAAAGCCTAATGAACTTGAGAGATATTATGACTGTTTGTTAGGCAGATCCTTACAGATATCCACAAGTATTTCTGTGAGCTGTGGAATTGCTGAAATCCATTTGCCTCTGGCTTTGTCTCAAGGCTGGGTTACCAAGATTGTTCTCCCCAGCAGGGTTCCAGCCCCATCACAGCCCTTCCCTGTGGGAAGCAGTGCTGGAGTTCACTGCCTGGTTCTGTGAAACAGGCAGCCAAACCTTGGGAAATTCACATCTCTGAGACACTACTGCCTCTTTCCCCAGTAACTTGATCTGACTGTGGCCATGGGGAAGTCCTGCAGCATTTTGGCTGTGGAAGCAGCGAGGAAGCCCAGTTCCACTGCTGAACTGTGCCCAAGGGTTATCCTGAGGGGAGGGGGTGGCTGCAGAGTGCTGCACTACACAGACACAGCTGCTTGTGGCAAAGCTCTGGGGGTGCCAAGGACTGATGCAGATGACCTCTTGTGCCAGCTGTCCGTCAGAATTCAGACTGCAGGGCACCACAGCTCAGCAGCAGCCCCATGGCCACTGTCATGCTGCTGCAGCTGGCGGGGCTATCCTCAGGCAGGTGTGATTTACCATGCAGGAAGTCCATTTATAAGATACTGGTCTGGATGTACTCTTGGATCCAGTTGTGGAGTTTCAGCCCTAAACCTCCCTTGAAGAAAACTGGACAAGTTGCTGCTCTACAGAATTCACAGTGAATGAGTGAGGCAACCTCATGTGACTTGTGGCCTTTCTTGGCCTTGAATTCAGGGCATCATCAAGCTGAGTATGCCAAGCATAGCGTACTCAAGACCCCTGCAGCAGGTAAGGATGCAAATAGAAAAAAAACTTCTAGGAGAGGGATTGGCTCCCTGCAGCACAGCCAAGAGCTGCACAGAGGGGGAAAAGAGAGGGACATGTGGGTCTTCACATAAACCCAAAGAAGTTTAAGGAGAAGGATTTCAGCACAAGGAGGACGTTTAAGGAAGAGGAACAGACTGTGCCCCAGCCACTGCCAGTGGAAGAGTTCTGGCTGCAGCCAGCTAGGCTGCTGAGCTGGTGCAGCCAATGTCAGTGCTGCTCTGGAATGCTCACGGTTCAAAAATCTGTACTCCCAGTCATTTATGGGACAGAAGATCCAGCATCATGCAGGCTGGGAGGATGAGGTGCTGGTCACTGGGCTTGCTGGGCTTGCGCTTTTCCCCATGGGATTCCAGATCTGCCTCCTTCATCTCATGGCTGAGGGATCAGGAGGATAAGCCCAGTCAGAAACCTTTCAGTCAAAGACTTGTGGAGGGCACAACTATAACTCTGAATGGCATTTAACCACGGAAAGGGAGGTGACTCAATGCAGTTCACACAGGCCACGGACTGAAGCTGTGTCAGCAATGGGAGGTGCATCCCTGGGTTCAGGACAGTGCTAACAGTCCTGCTGCCTTATCTACCCGTGCCCAGCAGCAGCCAGCTGCAGCTTTGCAAAGCAGGAACTAACATACTTCACTTTTTCCCAGCTGAGTTCTGTACCCAGCTTCACCTAAGAGGAGGTCTGAAATCAGTCAGCAGGAGCCTATGTCACCAGAGTACAGCCAAGGAGTGGAGCCACGACCCTCCCAGAGGCTCAGGCACAGGCTCTGCAGCCCAAAGCAGTGCTTGGGAAGGGCAGTAGCAGGGCAGAGTTGGAAGCACCCAGTGAGGGGCTTTAAGAGGCAGAAACCCTTTCAAATTTGTTGCCGGAAGCAATGTTGTGCCACAGCTGGTTATAAAATATCTCTCAAAGAAGCAGGTGTCTCTGAGACATTTACACAAAAGCCTGTACCGAAAATCCAGAAAAAAAAAGCGCAACTGGCAAACAGCAAGCTCTTCTCACAGTGCAGCAGCACAGCAAGACACAGCACAGCCTTCCTTTTCCAGTTCAGGCTCCTGCAGCTGCTACCAGCCCTGAGACATCATCCAGGATCTTCCCACCACCACGCTTTCTAGGTGGGACACCAAGCTTCTGCTGCCTGATGCAATCAAGCATGTTCCCCTCTCAGGTCTCAGTCACTGGGTTTACAGCAGCTGCAAGGTCCCAAAACACCTGCCTGCACTGCTCAGCTCCTCATGAACCCTCACTTACACCTTCCTGCTACTAAGCACCTTCCTGATTAAGTTTACAGCCTTTAAGGGAGTTGTAAAATTTTGATTTATTGTATTTAAGGCTCAGGTCATCTTCAGAAACCGTGCAAAAAAAGCCCTTTTGGATTGCAAGGATGGATTTACTGGGAATGGAGGCACAGGACGAGGCTGAGAGGAACCTCTAGCGGCCACAGGCTTCCTATGCAGCAAACCTCCTGGCAGTGCAGGGCTGGCCAGAGAATCAACCATCTGGGAATTGTTTCTGCCAGCTCAGCAATCCCTTTTCCACACTGCATTGCCTTAAACCACAGCTCTGCTCTTGGAAATGTATAGCAGCATGGGAAGGCCAGATTTTTGTATGGGGTGGATATAGAGGGGTGGGAGTTTTTTAAAGGGAAATACCCAAATCCCTTTGGCCTGATAGCAGTTTGTTTAAACTGCCAAATTTTGTGGAATTCCACTTTTTGCATTTACATCCTTGGTCACTGCAAGGTCTAACTGCAACTTACAGGTGCTAGTGGCCAGAAGACACCCTTAACCTCTGTATTAAACCCAGGCTGGGCTAGGGCAAACCATGCTCCCTGGCCCTGCAAAGAGGAAGAAGGCTCATGTCAGAATTAGCTATCTAGAGACTTCACAGTCAGTTTGACCACCTGGTCTCAGGGGAAGTCTTGTGAGGTCTGAAACAACCATGAACTGCGTAACCACCTCATTGCAGTGAGAGTTCTGTCAGAGAACACAAGCTCCAGGGGTTTCTCTAAGTTTCAGGGTGTCTTTTGCTATGAGCTCTACAGGAAGGAAAAGACCAGAACAAAGGACAAAGCCAGCAGCCTCCACAGCCAAATACCTTTAATATAATCCAAGATTCTGCACAGTGACAAAAATACCATTGATGTAGGACAGCGATTCCAAGACAGGGCAGAAAACCAATTCAGCAGCACACCGCCACTCATCTGAAGAAATGATCCCCTCAAATAGTATACACACACTCAACCTGACCATAAATAGTCTAAAATTCATGACAGAGAGCTGCAGAACAGCCAGGTGCCCACGCCTCATCTATACCCAGCAGCCTGACTCAGTGTCACTTGCTGAGCCGAGCTCTTGCTGTGCCATGGCTGTGGGTCAGCTCCTGGCTGTGCTATCGGTGTCCCCATGGGCAAAGGAGATCATGCCCCACCAAAAATGAGGGTGAATTTCCAAGGACAAAGTACACAATTTCAATACACACATATGAAGAGCAGTTGATGCATCTGCACATGTCACCCCTCTGTGGGTCACCACAGATCTCTATTGGCATGGTTTAACTCTTCAGAGAATAGTACTGGCCCCCACTCCATTCTGACTTCAGATATGTCACCAGAGAGGAAATGAGAATCTTCCCCTTCCCTTTGCTAATTTGCCTCTATTAACAGGAGGTTGATTAACACTTTGCATCAGAAAAAGGATCATACCAAAGTGCAGGAGCTGCAGCAAAGACAGCTCAGGTGCAGTGAAATCTGTCCAGTCTTGCTGCAGCTGGATACAATTCTCGTGGCCTGCAAACAGCTTGGTTGCCATTTACAGTGAAGTCAGGTTTCTGATGTAAGGAGTTTCTAATCTTCTCTGCCTTCAAGGAATACGACAAAGCAAAAAGCAGCTTCTCAGGAGAGCACAGACACTCTCGCAGAACTGTGGTGACAAACGCCCAGCCTGCAGCTCTCAGCCCAAGCCCATCCTGTGACTGGCATTACTACTGCTGCCAGCAGGACCACAAACAGGGATTACAGCCTTCAAGAGTTGTTCAGGCTGCAAGTAACAACTGACTAAAGCACTTCATGACTGGAGTACTTGAGATAACTCCACTTTCTGATAAGGTGTCCACTGGAGTCATTGTCTTCAAAACCAGTCTGTGGCCTCCATCTCAAGAGCTTTGCATAATACAAAGGATTTGAACTTTGACAGTTGGTCAGCAACAACCATTAACTACACACATAGGGAAAATACCTCTTTGCTACTGGAAAGATGACCAAGCCAAAACGCTGTTCTTCTAAGGTGTCTCACGACTGCAACAGGCATGATGGATGAGGATTTGCACATGACAAGGAATATCCGTTTTTACTGAACACAAGGATTGTGTGAAGTTGCTGCAGCACTGCAGAACTGCACTCCCTGGATTGTTGCAGCTTCTTGCTCATCCAGGCTATTCCAGTTCAAAGCACACAGACCAGTCCCACAGGGTGGCTGTGGCAGGGCAGTGCTTTATCAAGCCAAACCAGTTCTGCGCCTTGTGTCCAGTACTGCTCCCTGGATTCTCACACTGATATCCTATGAGGAGTTTCTGAGTAACCAGGAGTTATTTCACATTCCAAACACCCAAATCACCGTGCACCAAGAACAGAGCAGGGAAAAGAACATGTTTCTGAGGAATGTTTCTTAGATATGGCTTAAGACAAGGTATTGACATAGTTGCAGGGATGGGAGCGAGGAAACCCCATCAAACTGCCAGATGCAGCCAAGTTTTTGCAGATAAAATTTATTCATTTGGAGTAGAACATTACACTCCAACAAATCCTACCAACACAGACCCAGGGAATTTCTGACAACAAGCTGGAAATTAATTCTATTGTGTTTTTGAGTTGTTTTTTGTTCCCAAGGGCACCTCCTCAGACAAGCTCAAAAGAGGAGATGCAAACCAAATAGAAATCCCACATACACTAAGGAGAACCTATACTTTTTGAGTGACTTGTCTGAGGAACCTTGTGGGAGACCTGCAAGGGCAAAGTGACATGGGTGGCTTGGAAAAACAGAAGGCAGCATCAGCCAGTGTTTGCAGAAAGCCAGATATAACAGAGTTCTTTCACATCAAAATATATCAGTTTGACAGAATTACTTCTTGCAGTTCAATCAAGCTTATGGAAAACCTGGGAAAAGACAACTGGGCAAACTCACTGTGTGGGAAGGAGAAAGGGAGGCCCAATGCTGACTCACAGGGCTAGAGAATCCAATTGCAAATACAAATGGTGCATAAGACATCTTAAACTGTTCTGCACATAGGCTAATTTTTCAAAGAGTTATTTTGACAAAAATTCAAAGTGGCACCTTAAAAAGCAAATCTTATTTTTGCTAAGTTTATTCACATACTCTGCAAGAGGCAACTCTACCCAGCCATGAGGTACTGTCATGGCTGGCCAGCTGGACAAGCCAACATGACCAAAAACTCACCTCTGATCCTGGAATATAAATGTGACCCTATCTAGTCTAGCTTTTAACATTATTCATTAAAATTTTTCCTTTTAATGAACTTAAAGCTTAACTACTTAAGTATAACATTAATAACATTAAGTAGCAATCCCACTCTACAGCCATTTTTTAGATTGAACTTTTAAGAAAATCAGCAATTTCTCTTTCCCTTTGTTTTCCCTGTTGTGATAAATCTTACTAGTGGGTTACTCACTGAAGCTCTGAGCATCCTGTTGTATGCTCTGGACTACTCACTGATGTTTATGTATTTGTGCTTCATGTGGGAGAAGCTCCACAATACAAATGCCACAGAGCATGCCTGCAGAGAATGTAGGAATGCTCAAGAACAGGCAAAGCCTCCTTGCATCACCCAAACTGTACCAGAAAACACGGGAAGAAAACTGTTACCTTCTCTGGAGGGATCTCATCACTGGGAAGATATCTTGAGAAACAGTGTTGCCTCCAGTTCTCCTGGGAAACTCATTCCCTCCCAGATTTGCCTCTTTGCCTTCCTCTCTTTACTTGTGGAGAGGATTAAGTTCCCGTTATCACCATGTCTAGTTCCCCAAACACATAGGGATAGCAGCACAGTTATTTTCAGATTTAAAGCTTAATTTCAGCTCCCAGGAAAGATGAGGAAAGAAACATTTCTGAGCACTGCAGATACTCTCTGGCATTCAGCTGCCTGACACAGGGAGTTGCTCTGAAGTCATCATACTGATATGGAATAGGAATGTAAACAAAATCAAGACTTGGAGATATCACCGACCAGCCTGGATGCCTTTCTCAGAGGCAGACTGCTTAAACATATGCAACTGGAACATGTCAAAGGTTTTGGTACAAGATCAGCAATCATGGTACTGGTGGGAATGAAGAGCTTCATAACTTAATGGTACTGATTTGTCTGCACAACGTCTACTCATAGGAGGGCTGTGATTTTATGAACTACTGTTCTATGTCAAATCTGAAGTCACCAGTGTTCCCCCTGTGAGGAGACATCTGATATTCCTGGCTCAGGCCAGGTACTGGTGCCAGTGGCTCAGAGCTCTGCAGCACAGCTCAGCCAGGGTTGTGTCTCCAAGGAACTGTTGCCTCAAACCTATCCCACGATTTGGACCTGTATCCACTTAGCATGGCTCTGAACTCATCATATTTTCATTTTTACTAACAGTCCCTTGAAAAAAAATCTCTAGAAGTAAAGGGACAAGCAATTAACCAGATACATTACTTCACCTTGACCTGTCTGAAATAAAGTAAAAGTAAACAACTAGGCCTGCATCCTAGTCCACTACTTAGGAATGACTCACAGCACTGAGCCCAAAAGAAAGGATGTTCTAACTTAGCTCCTGTATCAAAATTTACTTTGCACAACTGAAAGACTAGCTGATTAATGATAGTCACATCAACCATTCATGGTGTCCCTGAAGCCCCATACCTCCAGGATGGAGATCTGGAAGCTTTCAGAGCACAGTGGCTGGTTATTGAAAGTGTTGCAGTGGCTGGTTCTCCCATGGTTCAGATCTGCATCAAGGTACAGAGCCTGGCCATCGCCACCTCCTGGGAAGAGACAAAGACAGGGTGAGAATGTCTCTGCATTTCTTGGCATGGGAAACAGATGTACAAAGACTTTAGTGCTTTTCCCATGGGGAACATCTGGTAGCCCTCAGCAACATCTGCTTGCTGTCTTCAGGTGTAACAGTATATGATCAGATGTATAGGCTTTGAAGGATAGTACCAGAACTGGATGATTTCTTTTAGTAACAATAAATAAAAATAGTGCAACTCAGTAAGAAGAAAAACTATCTGTATTTAAGATTTGTATTTCAGTGCTGGAGGATATTGGAAGCTACAACTGCAAATTTTTCTCCAGTAAAGGAAAACCAAGTAATTCTGTTAGCAGTCAAAAATCAAAGCTGGAAAAAGAACAAGATCAGTAAGTAACAGCACTGGCTTGGTCTTCTAAATCACTATAAAACATTTAAGAGTTGAAAGCATTTTGGTTATCTGTGGGTCTGTGTCAAGGTTTACAGAGATTTCAGTCAGAAAATGCAGAGAAGTGAAATAAAGTTAGACAGAAATGTGTTAGGAGGACAAAAAGGAATTGCTTACTGGGCAACCATCAAAGAGCAGGTACTAAAGCCATCTGAAGAATCAAAAGGGTGTTCTGGTCCACAGCTGGAGCTGTGTATAACATTCACTTCTGTGTATCTACTATCAAGTCTGTATCTCTCTTATTACCAACCATAGTGTAGGATATGGTAAATATAAACAACTCCCTTACCTAAGGCTGAAAGGAAGAGCTGGTGGGACATCACACTCTATACCTCCCTAAAAGAAGGGTGGAACCTGGTGGGGATCAGGGGCTCTGCTCCCAGAGAACAAGTGACAGGACAAGAAGAAAATGCCTCAACCACCAGAGAAGATTTAGGTTGGATATTGGGAAAATTTCTGCACTGAAAGGGTGGTCAGGCATTGGAACAAGCTACCCAGGGCAGTAGTGGAGTCACCATCCTGGAAGTGTTCAAAAACCATGTAGATGTGGCACCTGGGGAGATGGGTTAGCATTGCCTTGGCAGTGCTGCGGTAACGGTTGGACTCGATGGTCTTAGAGGGCTTTTCCAACCTAAACAATTGCATGATTTTATGATTAGAGCACATGCTGCTAAGTGGGAAATCAGCCAACAACTGACATAACAGAGGAAATTATAGGCCAGTTGCTCTCCTATTAAGTGTCAAGTAAAGACTTCTGGGACAACGACAACTATGATTTTAGATATATTCCTTGCGAATCCCATTTAAGTGACAACTTTACTAAGCAGACTTTTGCCAAAGTCAGCAGCACCACAGGTCCAATAAAGTTCCTGGAGAATTAACATGTTTTCTATTTTACTCTGTGTTTCAAAAGCCTTGATGCAAAGTAAGCTCCTTTTTAAGAACTACTTCTCATCGTGAATTAGGCAGTATGAAGGAATGGCTGTTGATAGAGCCACGAGCTACTCTCTTCTCTAAAATGCTTGTATGCAGGTTTTCCCACAGAAAATTTTGGTTGGGAAATGATGTCAGGTTTTGGGCAATTTTATCTCTACCTGTAGTAGTGATAGTGAAATAGATAAAGGGGTCAGGTGTATTTACAACGTATCTAAGGTGGACAGGAAGAGCTGGGGTAGGATCTGTGCTCGAATTCTCCCACTGACTCACCTATAATGATGCACTCGCTGCTGCCAGCCATGAACATGGAGGCTGTTTTGGAAGGCAAGTTGAAGTGCCTAGCTGCTAGGAAGGGAGAAAGGCGATCTGAGGGGTCTGAGGGGATGCTGCTGGAGGAAAGGGTGCTGGAAGCTGGTTGGGTATGGTTTTCTGTCTCTGATCCAGTCGATGCAAGTTCTGGGTGTTTTATGATCACCCACTCATAGCGTTCCACTTCTGGCTGCAGCTGCAGAGAGGCAGAGAAGGGCAGAGCTGATGTTAGTGTACATACAGAGCTCTGCTCAGAAAAGAACATTCCAGCCCCTCAGTCTCCACCCGCACAGTCAGCAGCAAAGCTTAGATCAACCCCTCTTTTAGGCCAGATATTTTCCTTTATTCCTTTGCTTTTTAGGTGGTTGAAGAATTATGCAATAACTTCTGAGTTACCTTATTACATCTCTCATCTCTAGATCATCTTTCTCTACAACTGCATAAAAGGAGGGTAGAGCCAGTTGGGGTAAGGCTCTGCTCCCAGTTTACAAGAGACAGACAAGAGGAAATAGTCTCAAGTTGTGCCTGGGAAGGTTTAGCTTGGATATTGTGAAAATTTCTGCACTGACACACTTGTCACGCAACAGGCTGCCCAGGGAAGAGGTAGAATGACCATCTGTGTCAGTTTGGCACAGCCTGGTTCTTGGTCATAGGGGGGCCAGATAGGTGGCTTCTGTGAGAAGCTGCTGAAATCTTCCACCATGTCCAACAGAGCCAATCCCTGATGGCTCTGAAGATGGACATGCTGCTGGTCAAGGCTGGGCCAATTAGAAATTATGGTAATGCCTCTATGATAATGAAGGACAGGGAGGAGGTGTTCCAGGTGCTGAAGCAGAGATTCCTCTGCAGGCCATGGTGATGACCATGGTGAAGCAGGTTGTCCCCCTGCAGCCTGTGGGGACCCATGGGGGATGCAGAGATCCACCCGCAGTCCATGGGGGAGGTGTCCATGCCAGAGCAGGTGTGTGCCTGGAGGAGGCTGTGAGCCCATGGGAGACCTGGTGGAGAGAGGGGGCCCTGCTTCCAGGCTGGAGCAGCCTGTCCTTGGAGGACTGCACCCTGTGGAAGGGTGACCCATGCAGCAGCAGCTTGGGGAGGACTGTTTGCCTGTGGGAGGGGCTCATACTGCAGCAGGTCACAGGGAGCTGCTGCTTGTGAGATTGGAACCATGCTGGAGAAGTACACAGAGAGCTGTCCCTGGGGGAGGGACCCCACACACCCACAGAAGAAGGTCTCCTCTTCCTGAGCAGTGGAAGAAAATCTTGGTGATGAACTGACTAAATCCCCCAGCCCCTGTCTCCCTGCACTGTTGGTGGGAAGGAGGGAGGGGTTGGGGGAAAAAGGTGGTTTTAAGGGCTTATTTTACTTCTCATTTTCTGACTCTGATCTTGTTAGTAATAAATTCTCTCTTTCATCTCTAAGTTGAGCCTGTTTTGCCAATCGAGTGTTTTTTCTCAGTCCTTAACTCATGAATCCTTTGTTCAACTTCCTCTCCTCTGGCCAGCTATAACAGGAAAGGGTGAGTGAGCAGCTTTTGTAGGTGCCTGGCCTTTGGCCAATGTTAAACCATGACACCATCCTTAGAAGTGTTCAAAAACTGTGTGGGTGTGGCACTTGGGGACATAGTTTGCTAGTGAACATGATGGTTCTGGGTTGGTGATTTGACTTCATAATCCTAAAGGTCTTTTTTAACCTTGATGATTCTATGATCTTCTAAGAAAATGTTCTGCACAAGGGGAGAAAAAGAGCCACCACAAAACTTAAAAGTAAAATTTTTCCTCCACACTGAGAGCTCAATAAACTTTATAAATTAGACAGTCATGTAATCCAGCCTCTAAGTGGAAAGGAGGTGGTTGTTAACCAGTACAGTTGTTCTGTCTTGGTACTGGGTAGCAACAACAAAATTTTACTCACCCTAAACACAAAGCACTCCCCAGTTCCAAAGAAACTGAGCTTGTTTCCTCCTCGCCGGCGCTCACTCCAGTCACTGGACAGGTAAGCCCCACAGACCTGGCACAGACAGCACAGTAAGGCTTCCCATTGAAGGAGAAAGTGTGCTAAACCCACTGATACTGATATTTCAGAGGCCAAAACTGCAGGCTTTACCTTAGTTTGAGTTTCAGAGTCTCTACACCAGTGGATTAAAGCAGCACAAGTACTTATAGATTTAAACTACTTTAATCCACCAGTGGTTACCTCTAAATCATAAGAATGTCATAAATTATTTCATACCTCTGATGCCTTAAGGGAGAAGTTTTCTAATACAACCCCAGGTACCAAAGCACAGATCACTCCATGCCTGTACAGCCTGACTCCCACTGTCTCACTTTGGCAATCAAGCAGCAGTGCTGTCCCAAGTTACAGTATGAGCAGCTCTGCCTGAACACTTTTTGGTCAAACAATGGCCTTGGTGGCTTTCTTATGTTTAAAAGTGCAGGCTAAAGCCAGCTTAGCTAAGCAAATGCTGAACCAGCTCAGATATTTAGAGCAGCCACTCAAACCACATGAGGTCTACTACTAGTTGACCACTAGTCTCCAATGAAGAGAAGCATCCTTTGAGGGCTGAGCTGGTCTCTGACTCTTGTGCTTGTACAAGAATTTTTGATACCAGGATTACACATCCCTGCGAAGTGCACACAGAGGAAACAATGAGGCTCCAAGAGTGGGATGAAAGTATCTGTGCTTTTTTCCCCCAGAAACTAGAAAAACAATTACAATTATACAGAATTGTTCTAAGGTACATTTGCTGTTTGGCCTCCAGGAGCATTACAAGGAGAGCTCCTAGGACAAAATTACTGAAGATCGGATTTGCTTTATATAGATAAATCTGTATTTAGATTTAAATCTAAATGACCTAGAAGTCCATTTGATGTGATATGTGTGATGGGTATGAGAGGCTGAAAATCAGAAGGCAAATTTTCTTCATTCTAAAAGTTACCTGTAGACATATGAATAAAGGATGAACAATCCTTTCCAGAAATCGTCCAAATCCGTAAGCACGAAACAAACCCCCCATATCTCTGTCCTACTTTTTTTATTTTTTGGCTAATACATGTTTTTTCTGAGGGTAAGAAACAAACCATCTTAAAAAAACAGAATCCCTTACAAAGACAGACTTTTGACAGGCTGCAAGACAAGAAGCAAAATAATTGTTCCCCCCTCTACCCTTTAGATACCAGGGCATTCCATAAGCCACTGGCATTTCAAAACAGGCCTGAATGGCCAGAAACCACACACAGAACTATGAAAAGGCCTGGAGGGTGAGCATTAGGTAGATGTAAGAATAGAAATGGGCTTGTTCATGGACACTCATCCTGCAGAGATATAGGCAGGAATAAAGCCCACAGACTGCTGTGTGCCACATTTCTGCTCCTGTGTGCCCTCCTGAGAAGGTTCTAGAAAGATTTCTTGTTTTATGTATTAATTTTTTGAACAAGCATGTCGTTGCTTTCACATTACGCTGTCCAATACTGTCACACACAGGAGCAGAAATAAGGGACCTGTGTGCACTCCTCCTCAGGTTTTCAAAGCTTCCTTGGCTTATTTTTTTCTCCAGTCAAGAATGAGATGAAGCTAAGGCTTTTGTTTTCATGTCATGTAGTCCAACATTATTCATACCATTTAAATTCTGCTACTTTCTCTCTTCACATCCTTGAGAAAACGAAAATATCTTCTATGAATCATAACTTTAGCACAATTCCCACTCTGTCCCTCTGATTCTGCATTTCAGAGTTTGTCAAAAAGCAAAATGAACTACTTTAATCCATCACCCCACACTAATTGCAAGAGAAAAAGCAGTTAACCAAGACCTGTGTTGCAAGGTCTGCCCAAGAAGGCATAGTCCTATAACAAACAAATAGAATAATTTAAAGCATGGATTCTTAAAAAACCAAAGCCAAACCTTGCTTATTCATTTTATTGTAAACAGCTATGTGTTGCAACACAGCATTACACACTGCCCAAACCCCAATTTAATCACTTATCTTTTGCCTCACTCACTTCTTTTGCTGTTGTCTTGATGAGAAGCAGAGTTGGTTCATGTCCCTCGCTGTGGGAATAGAACCTGAAGTGCAGAGCACAACAAAGTGAGCACATGACTGCCACCAGCTGCAGCTCCTTTCCTCCACAATGTCAGGCACTGCCTCCTTCTCCAACCAACACCATGGCAAAAAAAACACCTGAAGACTAAGAATATTCCTGCAAATACTTTATACAGTCCATGTAAATAATATAGCTGAGTGTAAATGAATACTATGAAGCAGTTGTTCTCTACTCAGTCCCCTGTAAAGTTTATGTCTCTGAAGAATAACTAGAAGCTTACTTAGATCAACTGCAGCATTTTATAGCATTTTGAATTGAAACAACCTAGAGGACTGATGGCTATGTCTGAAGGGCTTTAGGTCTTCATGGAAATGAACTGTGATGCATTCTCTTTGCTTGCTTTTGCTCTTCCTCATAGGCACATAAGGCTGGGAGAGCAGGTCATTCCCTGCCTCAGTACCTCAACTACTGATGATGAAGTCATTATTAGGAGCTATAGGGTTATAGTCTTCTGTACAGTGCAACAACTCATATCTAGTTTATCTCACTTTAAAAAAAACACTCACATTCATAGGTAATTTCCAGTTTCTAGTTCTCTAATTCCTTGAATCAGATTGAATGTGGCTATCTATCAAAACTGCCTGCAGAGCAGCAACTGAGTCAAACCATTCAAACACTTAAGGAACCAGACTCAGACCTGCAGAATCTGTGAATTGATCTGACTTATCCAATTGATCTTGAACAGTTTAAAATACTCTGGCATAGGAAATATTCCAGTCAAATGCTGTAGGCAATAGGAACTTGTCAGACTCATATTCCATCATTAATGATATTCTTCAGATCAAGTTCTGACTAAGCACAACCTTTTTGTCAATCCAGCAAACACTTCACCAGTTGCTCCTTTCTGCCCTATGCTAGAGAAGAGAGAGGAAGATTTTCCTTACCTGCTCAGACTACAGCCATGTTCCAAGGTGGTAAAGAGCAGGAGGGGCTGGCACAGTGCAAACCGCTCTGGGATCCAGGACCAGATATCCCGCATCTCCTTCACACTGACAATTTCCGATTTGAAGTTTTCAGCGTGAACTGCCAAATGCACATTCTGCCTGAGAAATACAACAGAAAACATTGAGAAGCAATAATTTAACAAGTTTTAGATTACTGAACTGAAACATGAGAAGAACACTAACACACTCCAGCACATAAATTATTGGTCAAAGCTCCAGCCCACAGGGTTAGGTGGCCATGACAAGGTAATAAGATACTGCAATTTAACATAATCCTCAGAGGCAGAGATCTGGCTTGCCTGTACCTTCTATTCTTCTGTATGGCACCTTTACACACAGAGACACAACACTGAGCCACTTAAAATGACCATGGCCTTATACTTGCTGTTTGTGACAGCCTTGCTGGCTCTTGTATTTAAGCAGAAAGAAGAGACTACCTAAACAGTCAGGATCTGAAAGGAAGAGGTAGTATTTTTTCTACCTTGTGGCCCTGGCTGTATCATGGGATGAGAGAATTCCTAAACCCCTCAGAAACTTTAGAGAAGTTCCACCTCTTGGAAACATGTCACTATCAATGACTTCCACTTCATTATTGCAATAGATTGGCATTTAAGAAAGAAAGGGAAACAGCTAAGGAAGTTAAGGCTGCTGGAGGCTGATGGGAGTTTTTTCTCTTGGCCAATAACTGGCCATTTCTCAGAACTGACAGTAGTTTTGACCACTGAAAAGTGAGATCAACCTGTGAACACCACCTTAAAACCTAAGCCCAGGAATTTGTCTCTTTGGTTTCCAGCTTTGAATGGTAGCAGAACTCCAGCTGGCTCCCATCCCCTCCTCAGGCCATGGGGGTTGGCTCAGGGCTTGGGCTGGGCCTGCTGTGCTCCATGGGCAGGGCTGGGCTCTGCTGCAGCTTCCTGGGAAGCCTCCGGGGCAGCTGAAGTCTTTTCCTCAGTGGGGAGGGGGAGGGAGGTGGGGGGACTCTGTGCACCACTGAGCTGAAACCCAGCACCATGAACACCCATGGCTTGAGCCAGATTCTAACCCTTTTACTATCCAGATGAGACTTGCAGATTTAATCCTTTTTCCAGGAAGAGGGCAAGAGAGAGTGATCAACAGGTAAAGAGACAAACTGTCAAAGACAGTGAAGAAAGGAATTAAGCTTCAGATGGGGGAGAGAGATAAGGAGATGCCTTAATAAGCTGAAGTATTCTTTTGTTAAAGCTATGGAGATGGACAAAAGTGTTCTGAAAAAACTCCTTTAATTCACAACAGAGTATTTTGGGAGGAATGGAGTATTTCAAAGTGTGGATCTAAGCAAATGGTGAAGTGGTTGTGATCTTATGTATGCTGGAACAGAAACAGTGAGAGTTGTTGAAGATTTGTGGCCCTTAAGAGACAAAGAGAAAACTTCTGTTTCCAGAGATGATCAGAGACAGATGAAAAGAACTTTTGCCTTTGAATAACTCATCCTTAAAATGACACCCCTTGACTTATGGCCCACACCTCAGAGTGGTGTGAAATGGGAGGAAAGGACTGATGGCAGAGTTTTCCAGGCAGCTGGCATCAGAAAAACAGAAAGGCACAAGAAAATGGTTTTCTTGTGAAGAACTCCATAGACTGACAAAAGAGAACTTTTTCTCTACAAAGACTGGTGAAAAGACTATAGCAAAGCTGGGACTGTTTTAATCACCAGGTTTTTTTGTCTCTATGTTGTTAAACAAGGGAGTGGTTGGGTGGTGGGGAAGAAGGGTTTCTGGAGTTTTTATTCTGGTTTCTTATTCTTGTAGTTTTGTTAATAAACTTTCTTTATTCCTTTTAAGTTTTAAGCCTGTTTTGCCCTTCTCCTAATCCATATCTCACAGCAAGAAATAAGTAAGTTTTCTAGTGATTTTTTAGCTAATGCTTTAAGACCACAACAGTTATGAACCAAAACCATTCCCAAGGACCATCGTTACAGATGGAGCCTGAGAACATTAAGGAATGCTAAACACTGACACTGGGAAGGAAATCCCTGTACCCCCCCCTCCCCCCACCCTGAAGGGTCTGATACAGTTAGAAGGATTGATTCATGGCTTCTAAACACTTGAAGGTAACAATCTGATGATTTTATCTTTAACCAGCCTTCATTTCACAGATTAAACAAGCACACAAACCCAGAGCCTGGGGATTAAACGGTATTTTCTTCCACGGTCTATGTTAAACACTAAAAATGCAATAGTGACAGCCAAGGACACAGAATTTATGCAAGTCACTGAATTACTGGGCAGCCAGGTGTTAAATAAAGCCTTATTACTTTGCTCTGCATGCAAGGGTTTGGGTGCAAGTATTTGCCTATTTCTGATAGGGTGTTTTGACAATTACATTTCTTTTCTCTCAGTTTCATGAGCATGAAGGGGCCCTCAGTACTGTACATCTGCATGGATCTGGATAGCTTAGCTCACTCCCGAAAACACACAAAACATATAAATTTTTTACTTTTTATGCTTGTAGTACCAAAAAGCAGCAGCATTTGCAAAGCAGAACAGTGCTTACTTGGAGACACTGGGAACTGCTTTCTGGAACTCACTGTAGGTGCCTTGGTGTCAAGCATTTTGAATGACGTGACTCTGTAGGTCATTTAAAAAAATTACAAAAATTACTGCTTATTTTAGCCAAATTAACTAAATCAAACTTTGCATTGCTAGCCTGCATTATTTAACGCAAGGAAGGAAGAAGGAACTTCTATGGGCAACTATTTAAACTAGTTGTAACTATTTATGGGTTTTAAAACTCACAGTATCACTGACTAGGGACATTATTTGTACTTTTAAACACAGCAATCTGAGGCAAAGGAGAGATCCACTGAAACAAAGTAGGAACCAAGCCTTGAATCCCTATGTCCAGAATCTTACTTTAGGTCTCACCCTTTGTGTTCTGGCAGGTCAGCAGCTAAAACTGCTGTCACTACAGAACAGAGCTGAGACAAAGTCTTGGTTTCAGTTCAGTAGAAATTCAGATTTTTTTTCTCCCCCCACATTTAAGGAATTAAAAAATATTCAGGGCAGTCAACTATGTCTTAGAATGAATTTCCAGTGGAAAAGCAATGTCAAAACCCATTTAAATTTACATCTCAAGCAAGCTTCAGAATTATTTGTATACCTGGTCTGTACGTTTTTCACATTTCTGTGAGCTGTTTGGACAACTAAACTTCAATTCTTTTTTCTAAAAGGCTCTCACAGTCAGGGTATCTTTGCTTTTGCCTTTTTTCCTTCTCCTGGCTACTCTGAACTGCTGACTTAAAGATTTTCCTACCCAAACCCCTCTCAATGTCTTTGTTCAACAGCATTCTGAACACATCCCTTTCAGTACCCTGAACCACAACTCTTCCATGTAGGTAGAATATCACCTTTTCAAACAGATCTTTCTAATTTACTATAAAGCATTTACCACTGTATTGACCATTTAGAACTGTACCAGGCATACAGTTCCTGCCCTTTGAATATCATGGTAAATAATTTCACATTTAATGGCACCATCAAGTTAAACCAAAGAAAGTGGCCAAAGAATGTGAAACAAAATGACCTGCTATTTCCCAGTAACGAATCACAGCTGTGGATGGTTGAGACTGAAACCTGACCCTATGCTGAGAAGTGTCCACATACAGCCTGCACCTATCAAACCAAACTCCATGCTGCTGAGCAAAAATATAACTTTTTTGGGGGCTTCCAGAAAATTGCAACTAGTTACAAGTATCTAACCTGTATTAATTCTCTTATTTTTGACAGAATTTATCTAATAACACTAATGAAATAATCTAATGAAAATCATCTCCTTCAGCTGGCAGTTGCTTTTCAAAGTATTAAATGAGTGAAAGAGAACAGAACACAAGTGAGCTAAGAGAAAAATCAAATGCTTTGGTTTATATTCATTGAGGAAAATTAAGTTTAGCCTTCAATACTCCACTCCTTTCAGGCTCATCTGTGAAAACACTGTAGCTTGAGAGAAAAGCTGGACAGCATTAAAATCTACCACTAGAATTGAACAAATTCAGAAGGTTTTACCCTGCATTAGAGTTTTCCTCAGTTACAGAGATTCACATGACAACTTTCTCTTGATTGCTGATGTTGGAAAGACTTGTTCAACTGCTGTTATTCCGAGGAATTAGATTTGAAAACCAGCACAATTAATGTTTAATAAAGCAGCATTTGTTAATTTCAAAGGAATGTTGCTTTTCCAGCTGTATCATTAATACAATGTGCTTCAGAGATGTCAAAGCTCCCTAAGGTAAAGCCAAGGCTGAAGACATGCAGTAGCACCTAAATGGATGTGCCCTTTATTATTAAAAAAAAAACAAACAACTAATACCCAGCTCTGAAGATTACTCACTGAATTACATCTTCCTGTTCTACTCTGGCTTGGGTCAAATCTCAGAGGAGATGCATAAACTTTAAAATCCATTATAATTTCAGTGAGGATATAACTGTGTGGTAAAAAGGTATTTCTTTTTCAGTCATAAATAGCAATATAAGTAATTTATGGTATATAAACCTGAAACCTAATCTTGTGTCCAGATCAGTGTCAGCAGATACCCTGCTCTCCCTAAGCACCATCAAACCAAACTGCTTCCAAGCACAAATCAAGGCTTCCTGCTGCTTTCAGAACAACCCAACTGCAAAAATAGTACACAGGTGCTGAAGATTCACTTGACTGGGATTAAGAGCTTGCTGATTTGTTAGAGGTAAAATCCTCAACACAGAAGTTATGGTATGAAACATATTTTGCTAAGTCTCTTAATATGTTTTTTCAAACATGAAAACATGAGGAAGTTAATTCTACCTTTGATTTTATAAATTAGTACAAGTGTTGCTGTGCATCACTCACTAAAGTTAACTCAGGGCACCTGCAGCAAGGCCAGAGGATTCTCAAAGGCATGGATATAAACCCAAACATCTGTGGTATTTAATACTCACAGGGCAGCCTTTCTCTTTCCAAGTTCTCTGCTTATCAGGTATCACAGTCCACTCACTAGATTTTGTTCTTTACAATTTACTTTTCAGGCCAAGACTTGATAAATGACTTCATTAACTGTTAATGCTCTATGGCTGAGTAACTCTAACCTCCTTGACACAGAAAAAGAGTCTTGTCTTCTTGACTAAAAAAACCCTACCTACTTAAAAATAAATATAATCTACTATAAATAGAGACAGGCCACTTTAAGGAGTGTGCCAAGTTGGGGTCAGTCCAAAATTTTCCCAATTAACTGCAGAAAGCTTCCAAAGAAGATAAAGAGTTGACTGTTCCACATCTAATGCAACAGCATATACCAGGTTTAGAGGTGGGATGATACCTAACAGCTCATTTAAGCTGTTACATTTGAGATGTTTTTAAAAAATTATACTTTTTCTTCCAGAGTAGAAAAGACAACTATTATTATGGTCCTTTATAGCCAGAACCATAATCCACCATGTACTTTCTCCATGTACAGTACTCTTTCCCCCTCTGGAAAACACAGGTGTATTGCTGCCTGAAGTGGTGTGCTGACTCCTTGGGCCCACTACCCCTTCTCTCACAGCTTTGTGTGTGCTATGAACTAACTTTGCAGGAGGGTATTCAGGAGATGTGGCATAGCAATCAGGTGCTCTGATTCCTGCCCTGCTTCTCCTGCCCCAACATTAGCAATATGTGATGGCCTTTGAAAAAACAACAAGCCAAAGACAGCAGGAATGAGCAAAGTGCAAAGACTCAAGTGTTTTAACCTACCTTTTGGGAGGTGCAAGACTGCAAACAGGAGTGGTGCAGTGGAGATGGAATGGACAGAAGGAGAACATACAAGGAGAAAGACAAAAAAAGATAGAAAAGATCAGTGACTTCCTACATCCATGACAAATTGAGTGAAAGGAGCCTGGAGAGAAACAAAGCAAGGTTTGAGTAACCAAGTACTAAAAAACAATCAGACAGGTTAAAACATTTATATTTCTATCTTTCCCTTTTTTTGTCATGTGATGGGAAAATAAATCATCTGCTCCTTGCACAGGCCAAACACACCTGGAGAAGAGAACTCACAGGCCCCCCATGGAGCCCTGGAGAACAGCTCACTTCTGCATTTCCATCTGCCCACATTGGGACCCAAGCTCCCAGCAGCACCGTGCCTGGGGACACTGAGAAGTTTCAGTGGGTTTACAAAGGTAGCCAAGAGAGGATGAAAATTTTTTATTTCACCAACTCTGCCTGGCATAGCTGTAACTAATGGCTTTATTTGGGTATATTACTGTATTTTGCCTGGAAAGGATCACTGTTGTGAGTGAGAATTTCTCTGCAACATTTAACACAGCAGGAGCCTTTGGAGTGTCTGTGGTTGGTTGATGTATGTTTTCTTTTTCTCTGGTTTATTTAAATTATTTTTTAAATTTTATTTTTATTTAAAGCTCTAATTGTGTTTCAAGCAATATATTCAAGAATATTACAACTCTCCTGAACTTTCTAACACGAAGACACAATGGAGGAGTCAGTATTTTGTTAAAAGTCTCAAATACAATGGTCTGAACTGCCCACAGTGTGACAATCCAGTGGCTAAAGGCCTTGAAATATTTCAGAGTGACAGGAAGATGCTGAAACTGATTGTAAACCAAGCTGTGAGTCTAAAAAATTAACCCTTGGAAGAGACCAGGGGGAGCTTTACATGTATGTAGACACATGAAGCTAACATTTATGTGATCTTTTAGGCTGAAATATACTTGATTGTGTATTGCCATGCCATGGAATCGTATCTGTTTGCAACTACTGTAACAAACTCAGTTGGCTGGAAGATCCTACTACATCAGTGGAGATTTAGAGAAAATGAGACTGTGCACCTAGAATATCAGCATCTAGATATTACACTCACTGACACAGGAGACTTTTAGAAGCCTCTCTTCAGAGGGCAGGGCAGTTCATAAAACTGTCTAACACTTAAACTTCAGAGTTCAAAAATAGTTGTGAGAAGTTCTCTGCTGTCAGAGGCCTCTGGAAAAACAGAACGTGCACCACTTACCTGCACATACATTTCCACTTGGCAAGACACTAATTTTATTCAGGTTATTATTCTGCTGCCTTTTCTATATCCATTGAGAGGCCTTTCAGCTAAGTTTTTTATTAGTATGACTTTTATTGTCACATCAGAGCAGGATTTCATTTACTGGTTTCAGAGTTGGTTCTTCCTCCCCTTATTTCTGAGAAGAGCCTGTAATTCTGCAACAGTTTCTTGGATCTGTATAGTCACTTTTCTCTTCCATGGTTCTTTCAAAATTATTTTTCTAGTAGTACATGAACCTGCCACAAAACAGGTCAACTCCTACCTGTGAGTACTATACTCTTGACTTCCAAGATGCTTGCAGTCAAACTGATTTACAAGTAACCTGCAAACAAGACTTATTTCTTCCTTGCTCTGTTAAAACAGCACCTCAGTCAAGCAAAATGTTCCTAGCTGTGACAGTGCCTTACACTAAAGAAATTGCTGAATTCACAGTACTGCGCAGCATCAAATTGACATTTTATACAAATAATATCATATTTAAGAATCAATTTTCACACTTCACTCGGTATGTTTCTTCCAAGTAATTTATCAGTATTTTTTCCAACTTTGCTAAAACGTCTTTTAGCTCAAAAACTGCTTATGAAACATACTTTTGAGATATAATACCTGTAATTAATATATACTTGTATAAATTCATAACTGAGCAAGCTACAAGAAACTTCTGTATCATAACACTTCAGTTACACTTCCCATTACAATCCCAGCAATGCTTGGTTTTGGAGTTGCTGAGTTTTTCTGCAGAGAAAATTCATCAGGTGACACCAGAATGCACCAGTGGAGCTGCCCCACCAGTCACCCAGGGCTGTCTGACTGCTCCCCACTGTGGGAAAACTTGAGAGATTGCTCAGGTTACCTGTGCTAAGTCCTACCTTTTCTGTTTGACCGTGATGCCCTTCTGCTGCAAAGCCTTCTCATTGGCCATCTGCAGGAGCTGGATCTCCTTCCGAGAGAAAAGGCGGATGGCAAAGGCTTTTTCCAGGAGCCTCTCTGGGGACACTGACTTGGCAATGTCCCTCACGAAGGCTCGAATGTCCTGCTGGATGCTGTCAGACTCCATGGGCTGCCCAGCTCTGACTTTGTGAAAGAATTTCAGAAGAGCCAGTGCAACACGATAGAGAACTTTGTACCCTTCCACCAGGAAGACGTCAAAGACCCGTGCAATGTATGCCATGGGCAGCTCTCCGAAGAGCCACCGCTGCCAGTCCGAGTACACCTCCAGCACATCCTCAGACACTGCCACCATCAGCTTGTGGGCTGCCTGGCAGTACTTGTTCACCAGGTCCCCAAAGGTCATGCAGGAGGACTCGAAGGCCAGAAAGGTCTGATCAATGAGCCGCTTGGAAGGGTCGTTGCAAGCCAGGATGCGACAGACCTGCTCAAAGCACTCGGCCTCGTCCTTGCTGTAGTGCAGGAGCAGCGCAATCACCGATGGCAGAGCTGGGCAGAACGAGATGTCCGGGAACTGATTGGCGATGCACAGAATGATCTTCCTGATGGCCCCGACGCCCTCCGCGTTCAGGCAGTACGTGGGGATCAGGCTGTTGTCCACGAACTCCGGCAGTGGAAGGGAGCTGCTGCTGCGTTTTCCAACGATCTTCACCACAATGTCCCGGTACACGTTTGCATCGGGGGTCACTGTACGGCACGGAATATTGCTGATGAGTCTGTGGTACACTTTGGCTCTCAGACAGTGGTTTTTGGCCCAATAGCCCTGCCGGGCCAGCTGCTTGAGCTCATGGAAGTCTGTGCAGGTGAGCTCTTTTGTATCCTGGCTCTGGGCACTCGCATCCATTTTGTCCCAGTCCACAAAGCGGCTGTATTCATCCATGGCTCCAGGAGAAGCAAATCACATAAATCATGAGAACAGAGACTTTAGTCATTGATGGACTCTTGGATTTTTCTGTAGAAGGAAAGTAAAATTCCAGACATTTGAATAACAGATAATCTCTTATTTTCTTTCTGAACACACATATGTACATGTTCCCGCAATGGCAAAACTGTTTTATAAAGCAAAAAAAGTTAAAGATGCCTTATTATTTTTAAGCCAAACTTTTCTTCCATTCTGTCAGTAATTGATCAAACTGTAAGTAATTGATCAAAGGCCAGCCAAGAGGCTGATACTGAGGACATCTCCCAAGGAAACTAATTTCCCTAACTGGAAGTCCAAGCTGAGGCAAGGACCTTTACATTAACACCCCACTTAAGAGAACAGAAGAATCCCAATGCAAAAAAATATATTGCAAAGTATGTTCAATTTGCAATCTCTCTTTCCAATTACCTGGGGAAGTATAAGTGAAACTTACACTAGAAGGATGCAGTCTCACAAGTAATGTGAGACTGAGACAGTTCTGAGACTGTGTGGCCAGTGAGAAGAGATACTGTGCTCCTACTAACCACAGTCATGTCCTCTGAGTCATTTCTTTGTGCTGGTACTAGCACCTGTGTGACCGCATAGTCACTGGGATTAGCTTGTTAATCTGGTACAATTTTTCTTTTACACTGGGTAAGGTTTCTTCATGGAAAGAGTAGTCAGACATTGGAACAAGCTGCCCAGGGAGGTGGTGGAGTCACTGTCCCTGAACAGCATTCCAGAAATATCCCTGGAAGTGTTCAAGAACTATCTGGATGTGACATTTAGTGCTCTGGTCTAGTTGACAAGGTGGTGATTGGTCCAAGGTCGGACTCAATCTTGGAGGTCTTTTCCATCCTCAATGACTTTGTGCAGCTGTACAGTCAGCCACATCATTGATTGTGCCAGAAGAGAGACTTGTGCAGGACAAGAACCTTGCGTCCTGGCTGCAGCACAGGGTCAAGTCAGCTTCAAACACCTTCATTAAAACAATTACATTTTCTAAGGCTGTTGTGTGCCTGTCACACAGGCACACAACAGCTCTCCCATTGGACATGCCACAGATACCTTTGTGACAGCACTAGGAACTGAAACATCAGGTTCTGGCCTCCAGTGCCTCATGCCAGGTTTACCTGATCTACCAGGTGGCTCCAGGTTCAGAACACACCTGTATCCCAGCAGAGTGTAGCTGTGACCACTAAAGGCCATATCTAAACTGGCATTAATCAATCAGTGAAAAGCCAGAAGGGGATGTACAATAACCTCAACTACAGCAGCAGCTCTGCTGAGTGCTGGAACCCATCCGTCATCAGTGTCCAGCTGGAGCTGCAAACACGGCTGTGAATGCTGCATACTCTGCAAAAGCAGACAGTCCCTCTAAAATCCATCAGGCCCATAAAACTGTTTTGTGCAATTAAGACATTATATAGCAAGGTTAAATCAATGAAAATATTCAATGAAAGGCTTCTAAAAAACCCTCAGTCATTCCTGTACTGACGTGAAAAATGCATGGTACTTGACATTTATTGGCATGGTCTTCCATAAATCAGGTGCTTTAAAATTATTTGAAACTTAAGGTAGATATACAATCAAGGTGAGATCTCATCCTCCTAGATGCAACATAAGAAAATAAATCTAACCTTTTGCCTGAAGCAGCCATAACAGCCAATCCAGACAGTTTTAGATTCTGAGTAAATGCTAACCTGGGTATTTTGGAATCACATGTTGGAAGTCCCAAATTGAAGCCCTCTTTTAAAAGTTTGGCAGCAGTATGTAGGAGCCTTTCAGAGACAGGTTTTGGATGGCTCTTCTCTACCATATTTAATTCAGGGCTTTTTTCTAAAGAGAACACTGGTTTTTGATCATCCTTCTTACAGTGTAAGAGTGATACAGAAATGCTCACCATTTCATTTTGTTGCATTCTTCCACATCTGAAACTAATTTTCAGACTGTAATTAAAGGAGGCAACACATTGTCCTGACTCCAGTTCTGAAAGGGAGATCTCTGAGATGGGCTCAGCTGTGGTCTCTCAATGTAAGCTCAGCATGTGTTTCCTGGACATCCAGTAACAGAGGGACACCAGTCCATTGCAGGTCCAACATCGGCTTCAGGGATGTGAACATTTTTCTGTAATTCTCCACCTGGGAATCACAGAAACACTCATTTTTAATTCAAATCCTAGAATAAGGATTTATTATTATTTTTAAAAATATATTTATTATATATAGATATTTATTTTATATATATATATTTATAATATTCTTCTTTTGTAGAAGATAATTTTAATCCTACTTTGCAGTTGTAAAAGCATGGGGAGATGAACCATTCTGCTCCTGGACACTTCAGCATAGAAACTATCACTGCCTGTGCTTGCTGGAGTCTCCAGCATGCTTCCACTCTCTGCCATCATCCCTTGGGAGCTGCAGTGATTTATATTAAGGAGGGTTAAGTAAAATGTTCATCATATAAGACAACTTCAAAGATTCATCTTGGCTGTCTTTTTTTTTCCATAAACTTTTTTCTCCTGTCTTATTTTCTAAGATACACAGGCACACGTAAAGGCTGCATCAGACATTTTTCACTATAGCTGCCCATTCCAGAAACTAATGAATTTGATTCATATGTGCTCTTGAAACTCACTGAAATCCATGGCTAGAGGATGGGAGTCAGGCTGCCAGAAGTTTTAATTTGAGCTCAGAGTTTTATACATATTTTGGCTGGGATAAATCTGTGGGGTCTGCAAGTAGGTCTGTCTGCTTATGCAGGTCTAGACGCTGCAATAAAAAGTAACAGCAAAGCAATTGGGCTCATCAGGGCTGCCAGAACATGACCAGCTCTTAACTGTGCTTGTAAAATCAACAGAACTTGTGTGCTTCAGTGTAATGGTGCACAGCTCCTGATACATTGCCAGTAGCTACTGTAAGCCAGCAGGCCTCAAACAGGGAGGATTTACTTGCCAAATGAGAAGAGCCCAAGAAATCTCAGGAAAATTCCAGCCAACCTTCAACTTCTCCTTAACTCTTTCTGAATTGTCCTCCCCATCTCCTGTGAGGCAAGTTCTCTCTCTTCTGATAATGGTGTAAAGAGCAACGTTTAACTTTGGGCTGCTGGGAAGGAGACAGAAGATGTTTCACCCTCAGCAGTCAAAAGCCAGTGAGTCATGGCTGTCTCCTGCCCATCCCTCCCACCACAAGGAAGCAAGCAGGCAGCACAGAGCTGTATTTGGAGGGAGGCTGGAGTTTCAGTTAGGGAGCAAAAGGATGCTGTTAAGATGCAGTTAGGAGCTAGAGGATGGCTGTGTCAGAGTGCAGTTGTGTCACAAAGTCCCATATCCACTTAAACTACCTTGCTTACCCCTCCAGATAAAGGAGGGGTAACAGTAGCAGAAGAGAAAAATCATTTCAGTATGAAATGTTTACATATAGATACGGCCATAGGCAGGCACAGAGACTCATTTACAGACCCTTAGTGCAGCAAACCTCTTTGCCTCCTGCTTTAGAGAAGTCCATATCATGTTATGGTAAATATGCTCTAAGTGGAGATGGGGACAACAGGATGAATGAGCACCTGAACAGCACAGAACTGAAATGCATAGAATGACAAAGGCATTGTAAAAACTAGAAAAACAACAACAACAACAACAAATTATTCATAACAACCATAGAATCACAGAACATTTTGGGTTGGAAGGGACTTTAAAGCCCATCTCATTCCCTTCCCTGCCATGGCCAGGGACACCTTCCACTATCCCAGCTTGCTCCAAACCCTGTGCAACCTGGCCTTGGACACTTCCAGGAATGGGGCAGCCACAGCTTCTCTGAGCACCTACAAAGCTTTGAAGTTGTGTACTAAGGGTAAGCAGTCGTTATCCTTTCTAATCAGACTGACTTTAAAAAAAAGTAGGAACTAACACAGAACAACAGAACCAGGAGAAAGAATTTCCTTTTTAGTACCTGTCCCACAATTGTAGATTGTTAAGATTTATTAGTTTTCAACAAAGCTCTTCAGATAAGTGCAATATTAAAAAAAAAAAAAAAAAGCAAGTACAAATGAGAAGTAGAAATAGAAAAATGCATACTGAGTATCTGCCAACAATGGTTGCAGCACAGGTAAAAGCTTTTTCAAGGTTAAGTTTAAAGTCTGAAGCAGGCAAGCAGTAATTACAATTCAAATCTGAGCAAAGACTATAGTAACACGCATGATTTTAACTGAGTGACTGAATTTCCAGGAAATATTTATCTTGCTATTCTAGCCACATTTTCTATTTAATTCCCTTAGCTCTTCCCATTGTCTTTTGGACTGCTTTCAGAAGACTGCTGAAAGCTGTCTGAATCTGTATAAAATACACAGCAGTAAAGCCAAGCATAACAGGCAAACTCCCATACTGCCTATGAAGAAAAATTCTAAAAATTCTATGAATGCATCTAAAAACATATCAGCAAAAAAAGATTTGAATTATTATTTACTTCAGAATGGGGAATATAAGGTTACAATTTTACTAAAGATAATATGGCTGAGGGCAACTTCAATAATTTTATTATTATTGAATAATTATTTTTTTATTAAAGGGGTTTATTTTTTCTTTCCAAAATGCAGGAACTAGCAAACTGAATATCTGAACTACAACTAACTCAGAGGGCCATTATTTCTTTCAAATTGAGAGTACACAAAATACTTTACAGTAGTGAAATATTCAGAGTCTAAACTTATTAAAAATAAATTCCAACTTTGGTTAAAGCCTAAGATTACATAATTTGATATTGCTTTTAATAAACATAAGAGACTGCCCTAAAAAACCCAAGCTATAATTAATCAGGAGATCCTGGTTCCCCATTCCATTTAGGTATTCTTGCAACTTTGTGTTTTGAAAGTGCCTACAGTTTAAAAGATTATTAAGACATTTCATTTATATCTAGTGTAGCTACTCTATAAGAGGAACTACCAAAGTTTGAAAATTACATTTTTCATCTCATGCATGGGCAGCTACACCACCTTGGATTCAGCTCTTTGCTATGTACAGATTGTCAGTTAGACACTGACAATCAACATTTTGGCAGGCATTTTTATAAGGTTCTAACAGAAAACAAATATTCTGTTTTGCTGCCCTGCAAATCAAGAGTAATGTAGTCCTCCAGACCTGCAGCATATTGTTTGTGCTTGTATTTCTGACCAGTGTTGTAGGCATGGAAAAGATTCAAATTTACACTTATTCATAACCTTGTTAAACTAATCCATGCAGAAGGCACATGAAGAGATAATGAGAACTGCTTCCTCAAGACTGCTTGCCAGTAATCTTTTTCCCGTAAAAGGAAATTAACCCCAAAAGTCTGAGGAGATTAACTGAGGAACACTCAAACACCTCTGAGATGTTTGCTTCCTAAAGGGAAGCCTGAAGAAGCACAAAGCAACACAGCAAGGCACCAGTAACTGCAGAACAAAAGACAACTGGCTGGCAGCTTTCCTCTCCTTTCCTTTCCTCTCCTCTGTATTTCAGTGCATCCTGCAGCTTTCCCAAGCCCAGACTTACAGCAGCACACCTTGACATCTCTGCTACATGGATGTGGGAACAAGACTGGACACCACTGCTCCCCCTGCACCCAAATACCTCCTGATCAGAAGCACAGTTTGTCACAGCCTTGGTGACATCCTTTGTGACCCCTCCCTGGGGCAGATGTTTTTCAGAATTTGAATTAAACAGTCCATTTAGCATTGGAAAGCGACCAGCTCATCTTATGCAGAGAGTGTTTGGGAGTCTGTGGCTGCACTGTGCAGTGATGATCCCTTCCAGCAGACTACACAGAGCTCGATAGATTGCTTTAACATGGTTAAATGTAGTTCGATCTCTGTGAAGTGCCCTGGGCACTCTCTATGCACAGGCTGGGTGGCACGATAAAATCCTGACAATGTTCTATTACAAGTTTAGCAATAGTGTGATAGCAGATTATTAGATGCTTCCTGCTGTTTTTTTTATATGCTTTTAGGACAAAGTCTAAAAACCTCTCAATTTTCCAAGTAATGGATAAAGACCTTCTAACAGAGAAAGTATTTTCTCTACAGGGAAAATACTTTTAGGCATTTAGATGATTTCCCTCAGGATATCACCACTGCATATGAACCACTGTAACCTAGTTTGTCCTAAAATCCCATGTTTTCTTTCTTAGGAACATACTATCACCTTAAACAGTCTTTAAACTATCTGTAATTAATTTGTTGTGCACTTTATTACAGTCTAAAGTTCAGACACACATTCACACACAGCAGTTCTTCAGTGCTGGGCAGGTAAGTTATAGTAGCTTATATTTAGGAAAATGTGTATGCCATAGAATCATGGAACCGTTTTGGTTAGAAGAGACTTTAAAGATCACCTCATGGCAGGCCCCCTGCTACGAGCAAGGACACCTTTCACTATCCCAGGTTGCTCCAAGTCCCATCCGACCTGGCCTGGGACACTTCCAGGCATGGGGCAGCCATAGCCTCTCTGGGCACCCTGTGCCAGGGCCTCACCACCCTCTGAGTAAAGAATTTCTTCCTAATATCTAATTTAAATACATGTCATAGTTGCAGGTACTTCAATGTAAAGAATCTCCTCCTTCCTATTTCTGGGTTGGGATCACAAGCACTTCTGATGTCCAGTCCCTGAGGACACTGTGAGCAGTAAGATACCAAAAAGGCACAAGGTAAACACATAGAACCAAACAAGATAAAAATCTGGGGAAAAACACAACCATTTTGTTGAAAAAAATGTAAGAGGGAAAGAAAGGAAAATGGTTAATGGCTCGACAAAGGTTCAAAAAGGCTAAAGAGCAGAGCATTGTAAGAGGATACTGGAGGTAAATGTTATCAAAGCCATAGGTCAGCAGCTTGTCCTCCTGCCTACATCATAAAAATACTCAAGGAACAAACAAAAACTCAAGGAATAAAAAAAATAAAGAGAGGGTAATTCCTACCTTTTTTCCCTCCAGACGAAAGAAAACTGCACTTAACCTACAAAACTATCTTACATGATGCATTAAAAATGATCCTTTAAAAAAATATATATCTGTCAAAGTAGTGCAAAATATCAATATAATTTTCTGACTACATTGTCCGAGTTTTCCTTCTGGTCCTTCCAAACTAAGGCTGAAAAAAATCCTTCATGTTGTGCTAATTATTCATCTTTCCTTTGCTGCAAAATTGGAAATAACTACAAACATGTCTCTCTTCCACAGCAAACTCTGACTCTGAACACACAACCTTTGGTCTTATTATTTTAGCTTTCCCAAAACACCTCAGTTTGTATCTTTCTGTTTGAAAGTACTGTCAACTATGTAGAACCAAAGACAGTGTTGCCTGTGAGTGAAAAACTTGACACGGTATCAAATTCATACACAATAATCCAATCCCTTTTCCCTTTCTGTTGCACTGGATCCTGTCTGACATCTATCACCTTGAGACCCTTTTCCACTACATTCACTGGCAGAAGAACATATTTAAATATCTGTTGATGATATGTTCTCCTCTTAGTGTCTGCATTTGTTTCTGTCAAACACTGATTTATTAATTTTCCTCTTATCTAAGCTGGAAGGTGCAGGAACATGTACTTTACAGGTACATCCAGCTATGTGTTATTTCTTTTACATTTAGAGTTTCTTCAGGTCCAGAACAGCATGAATAGAGACACAGGTAGATTTTTACAAGCAGAAGACGCAATCTGAGATACCAGGGAAGGGCATCCCTAGGAGAATGTTTGCCAAGAAGCCTTTCCCAGTCCATGATAATATATTGTATATATACAATATAACAAATATATATCTCATTTTTAAAAACTAATGCTCGGGATAATTTTCCCCACAATATTCATATTTATCAAAAATACACCCACACAGATGACTGCTGGACATTCTCTCTTGCAAAAGGTTCAAAATATGAATGATGTCATTTAAAGTCTGTTAAGGAAACCAGACAATGTCCCAATTCCCCACATCATCTTTAAAACAAAATAAAAAGACAATTTGATCAAAACAATTCAAGTGTCAGTGTGGATACTTATGCCAGTTTAATTATTCTGTAAAATTAACTGATAAGACATGTTTATAGTGATTTAAAACTCCCTCGGTGCAATATATGAACATACAAAGCCTTAATGGGCAGTGCTGGAGAGCTTAAGGGGTAAACTGGGAAATGGGTGGACACAGCAGTAACCCTGGTGTAATGGAGCACACAAATTCTTAATCTTTGCTGAGCCTATGGAAATCACTGCACACACTCTTTGTCTCTGTAGTAAGCAAATGGACATGTACATTTTATTCCTGCCTGCAGCTATCCCAACAACTTGTTTATTCCAGGGGAGATCAGTGCTCCCATAATTTCAGCCAGCAGCTAAAAACAGGGTAGGGAAATCTTACTATCTCAGACTATTTCATTATTGTCTACACTAAGTATAAGGGCACAACAATTTTCTCTCGGAAAGCAAAAAGTCAGTAAGATGAGCATATAAAAATTAAAGCTGTCATTTTACTCAGAATTTTATTTTCTTCCAGCTCTGCAAAACTCTACAGATTTTGTTCCTTTCTTCTGATGTTGCTCAGGAGAAAACTTCAATAATCTGGTATGCCCTTTAATGGATTATACTTTCCTGAAATGAAGTATAGGTTACCCTACACAGGGGAGATATTCAGACACCAACTACACTTTACAAGCAAAGGAGAACCTAAGCTCAGCCAACAGCTCCATTTTGGAGAACTGGAACAACACATTGATTTATTTAGGTACTTATTTCTGTCATCTTTCTAAACCTTTGCTCTATTAAAAGAGTAGCAACAAACACTCCTGTGCAGCAGCAAAGGTAAAGAAACAGCACCTTGTAATGAAAAACTGGTGAGCGTGGAATCCCAAACTAGTCCTGCATTATTTTGATTTCAAAAATCAAAGGGCACTTATAACAACAGATTGGTTGCCAAGTCTATAACCTTACTATTAGTGTATATTGCTAATCTTCTAATCTTACTGGGGAGAGAATTTTTGGAGACTGGCGCTGTCATAGAGTTCAGGATTGAGGGCACAAGATTTACTATTGAGGGTGCTCTGTACCCATGTGCTTGTTCTGAGCAAACTTGAAGGGATTTAACACACCTGACACTCCTCTCCCCAGTGGCACTGCACTGGCCACTGGATTCCAAGTCTCTCAACTGGAGGATATAGGCATTTTGAAATGTAAACCAGGAGCAGGAATCCTGTTTCCATACAGGCCCATATTAGAAAACAAACATTTTCTTTATAGAATGAAGATACTACAAAACAAAAATATTAAAAAAAAAGAACCCCAGAACTACTGTACCATTCAGACTGAAGTGCTTTTATTAACACCTTAGAACTTGTCATTGTATAGACCTTCTTATAACTTACTCCCTTCTGTTGGGCCTGTTTGTGAGGGGAAAATAAACTTTAACAGTTAGACTGTTTTTTAAACTGTGCACTGGGCAACACTGATATGCATCAGACACACCACTGACCTCCACACCTTTAAAAAAACAAAAAGGTATCTGCATGCACAGCTTCCAACCTTCATACCTGAAGGTTGAAGCTATATATATATACATTGTGCTACAGAAAACAAGGTGACAAATATCCTCACCAAAGAGAAGAACAATTAATTTCTTAGAACAGCTGATTTGCTGAGAGTTGGTATTTGGTCTTTGTCCTATTAGGTAGAAAAATTCAAACTAATATGAACATTATTTTTCTTTTCAAAAGGTTGATAGTGTAGCAGATTTGGCAATAACACACTACAAGTTTTCTGAAACACAGTCACTACACTTGTACTTGTGTACAAGTTATTTCTCCTTTAAGTTGTTTTCCCCATAAAAACATAACAAAATAATGAAGTGTTGGATTTTAGCAGCTACACCAAAGTTACACTTATTTGACAACATAGTCAGGAGAGGGAGAAAGGTTTTACACTGACAGAGAGCGAGTTTAGATTAGATATTGGGAAGAAAGTATTTTCTATGAGGGTGATGAGGCCCTGGCACAGGTTACCCAGAGAAACTGTGTCTGCCCCTTCCTGGATCCCTGGAAGAGTCCAAGCCCAGGCTGTACAGGGCTTGGAGCAAGCTGAGATAGTGAAAGCTGTCCCTGCCCATGGCAGGGGGTAGAATGAGATGAGCCTTAAGGGCCCTTCCAACTCAAACCACTCCATGGTTCTGTGCTGATGTAGCTGCCTACACCCCAAGCATCATTCAGCACGCTCCTTAACACAGACGTTGGCAGTCTCCAAGATTTCTCCTGAGTCTCTTTCCCAAGACAGTGGGAATCAACAGCTCACGGTCTTTTGTAACATGTCTGAAAGTTCAGACAATTGTTCTCTAACTGCAGAAGTTTAAGCAGGACAAGAACAAATGAGTTATGTTAAAACCTAAGAGTGTGAACACTACAGATATGAGAACTTCCATATATTAATGTCAGAGATTTTAAAACATTTGAGTCCAGAACTGGACCTCACCAGCACATATTCCCACCAACACATGTGGACTCCAAGACAGTCAATCATTTATTATAGTGCAACAAGGTCTATTTTTGTATCAGGTTTGTTCAAGTATCAAAGTAGGACATAGCTCAAAGACACCAATTCTGTAACAAAACCCACTTCACCTGCCAACACATCCCATGCAATTGTGTCAGACTATTGCAAATAAACCTGAAAATAAAGGCATCCCCAAATGAATTTGAGAGAAATTGTAATTCTTTAGTCCCAATTCAAGGCTGCACAGACAGAGAATAAAAGGAGCTATTTTTCTTTCCAACCACTAACACAGTTTATCAATTTTGAGTGGTAACACACTTATCTGTGCCTGAGCATGCAGCCACACGGCCCAATGGCAGCATTTCCAGCTGTCTCTCCAAACTAACAGGGAGGGCAGGGAGAATTCTCCAGAGCCAGAAGAACAGCAAGGACCTAACTTATAGCATGTTACCAATAACATGCTTGTCACTGACTGTATGTGGCTTCAGCACTAAAGCAAAGGCACTTATGACCTAAACAAATGCCAGACAATGCATACAATACAATAATAATGCCTAAACAATCCATTATCAGATTGCAATAACCTTGGTTATTGGAGATGGTGAGACACCCATGCAGTGTGGACTGGTTTGCTTTGCTTACCTTAAATAGACAGACAGTTATTTTAGTACAGGGATAGCTTCTTTTCTGATTTTTCTCTACAGTCCAAATAACAGGGGTATCAGAGGATGGAGGCCCTTAAAGATTTCAGATTAACAGAACAAATAAGCAAATACAACCAAGGAGAAAAAACAAAGGTCACAATAAAAGGAGCAAAAGGAAGTGGGAAGAGCAGAGGTACTTAAATAAGTTACAGTCTACAAACAGCCTGCTAGAAACATTTACTTGGCAGCACTTAATAAATAACAGCAAAAAACTCAAGAAACCCCAAACAAAGAAATCAACCCTCCAGAAACAAAGAACAAAACAAAAACCCAACAAACCCCCCTGACAAAAAAAAAACCCCAAACAAAACAAGAACAAAAAACCCCAAACAAACAAAAACAAAATAAACAAACGAAACCAAACCAAACAAACAAACCTGCTAAAAAAACCACCAAAAACTAGGGAGAAAGCTGTTTTCCTCTGAGTTAAAATTTCTGGCAGCAGGAACACCTGCAAACTTTCAAATATTAATGACAGAAAAGACATTCAGTACAAGGATTCCCAACAGCTAATTATTGTGCAATACTATCCACAGCGGTTTTGAAAATTACAAAGGATATAAGTATCTTGTATTGCTTGGAAGGAACAAAGAGTTACCATAAAATGTTGCTGGAATCCTTGGACTTGAGTTATCATTCCTGTTTCTGAGTAACTATCTTGGAGAAGTCTTTTGCAATAGTCTAACAGATAGTGATTACAGAAAGAAGGAAATTCCAACGGGGAATTCCCTGTTCTGGTAATACAGTGCCCTAGATATGGTCCATGTTATTTCTGTGCTCTGGGTATTCCTTGACGCTCTGAAAATCCATCTGGGATTTCCTCTAAGTCAGAAAAGCTTTCAGATGCTCCAGCTTCTTGAAGGAATTGGACATAAAAACACAAGGATTCAGATGATACAGTTCAAAGGAGAAGGTCACACTTTTCTCCCATCACAATTACACAGCACCTGAGAGGTGTCATCCCTGCCGCTGCCCCGGGACCAGAATCAGCTGAGCATGCTGTATCCACCCGGCTACTGCTCGCTTGTTCACAGGCCTGGAGGCTGGGCAGCATTTTGGCAGGTTCCAGCCAGCACTCTAAATTTGCTGTTTGGTGGCTAACAGTGTGCCAGCCCCAATATTCCAGCAACAATTTTCACTGAAGGATGGGCTGGAAAGACTAACATGAAAACAAATAAAAAAATCTACTTTCATTATAGAAATCTTAAAAACATTGAAGGCAGAGGCTGCAGAGCATTAGTGCTGGGCTTAGAGAGCTCTCCCTGTGAGGATCCACTGCCCCGCTGCGGGGGTGGACTGGCAGAATAGATGTAAACTGCGTGTTGGGGTGGGTGTCACCAGCGGTCAGAGGATCCTGAGGCACTGACTGACACCCGAGGCTCGCATATGCCATTTAAACACCTTTCAGCCTCTCCACAAACCGAACCAGTTCCCAGGCGCAGCCCAGAGCCCCCATGGCCGGCTCGCCGCAGGGACTAGCGCCAGCTCTCCGTTCACCGACACCCCCGAAGGTTCAGCCCTGGGTTCGGAGCCCACGCCCAGACACAGCGGCTGGGGCCGTGACCGAGCCTCCCCCGCAGCTGCTGCCCGGTCTCACACGACCACGGCCAGCAACCCACGGCCCGGCCACGGTGGCCCGATGAAGGCCGGTCTTGGATCCGGCCCCCTCCGTGTCCCTCCCGGCCGCTCGCCGGAGGGTGCCGCCGCGATGCCACCACCCAACACCGAATTCCATCCCCCTCGGCCGGCTCCCAGAGCGACGCCCGCCCTCATCGCCCCTCACCGCTCTCCGACGCTCCGGGCGGCGTCCGGCGGGACCGGGGGCGCGAGCGGGCCCGCGCCTGCGCAGACGGCGCGGCAGCGGTGGGACGGGCGCGCGCACGCGGTCCCGCTGGGCCGGGCGGGCACGCGCGCAGCGTCCCCGGCCCTGGGACCGAGCGGGGCTGTGGTGGGGGCCGCGGATTGTGAGGGGTGGCAGGGGCTGTAAGGGGCCATGGAGGGGTTGTGAGGGGCTGTGAGAGCTGATGGAGGGGTGGTGAAGGTGGCTATGAGGGCTGTTGGGAGCTTTGGAGGAACAGGAGGCTGTGAGGGGTGACAGTGAGGGACAGTGAGCGAGGTGCAGGTCCAAGTTGAGGGAGTGTGAGAGATGATGAAGACTGAGAGGGGTGATAGGGACTGTGAGGGTGACAGTGAGGGCCAGTGTGGGGCAGACAGGGTGGCTGGGGCAGTGTTATGATAAGAGGATAGAAATTTGGTGGAAAAGAAACCCCTCGTGAGCCAGCTGGTCATAAGAGATCAGAGAGGGTGAGGGTAGCTGGGTTTAATCTCTGATTAGAACCAGTTTGGCATTATAAGTGGTTGTGTTCAATGGGAAATTCCATGAGCACAGGTTCTCAAACAGGCAGGGCATGTTCAACACTGAGTCTGGTAATGTTAAATAGAACTTTCACCATCACAGATTCATGAATAGTGTGGTTTATTGAAGCAGCAGAAATGCAAGGGGGAATGGAAAGGGAGGGTAATTGTAAGGTAATATGTTTTGATTAGATTTTTAGAATAAATTCTTTACTTGGAGGATGGGGAGGCCCTGGGACAGATTTCCCAGAGAGGTTGTGGCTGCCCCATGCCTGGAAGTGTCCAAGACCAGGTTGGATAGGGCTTGGAGTAATCTGAGATAGTGGAAGGTGTCCCTGGCCATGGCAGGGGATGGAACTGAATGAGCTCTAAAATCCCTTCCAACCCAGAACCATTCTGAGATTCCAGGATTCTATGAAATACAGATTTGGAATTGCCCTAGATGGATGTACTAGCTGTGATAGTGTTCTAACAGTATTGATAATATAGTGTTAGCCCAGGTAATACTCAACATCATCTTATGAAGCTTACAATGAATGCATGGGAGGAAGGAGAGGAGAGTAGTAGCCCATCAGCTGTGTGAGGTCCTTTTGGGTATTCCTCCTAACTAGGTGAAATTTGTACCCTCCTTATATACAGCCCGATCTTATCGCCCTGCTCCTTCTTCACATAGACCATGATCTAAGCAGAGATCAGCATAGTACAGTAATGTATATGGGACTAATGTACTTAATTAAGGCAATTAGCATTTGCAGGGTTGTGCATTTTAATATCTAAATCACTTTTAATCAGGAAAAAGTTGTTTGTGGTTTTTTGGGTTTTTTTTTGTTTTGTTTTGTTATGGCGTCCTTCTACGTCCTGGTCATACAACTTTGTTCTCATTTGCTTCATTCTTCAGAGCCAGAGCAGGATCATCGCATCTCTACAGGACCTGTTCCTTCAGGGCCTTTCCTGATGTCAGCTATGCAGCTTGCCATCCACAGAGGGTACACAGCATAGACTATAGATATTAAGCATTAACCCTTGCTAGGCTCCTTGGTCATCATCCCAAAGACAGCATTCCTGCATGAGGAGAACTCGGGTTGTGCTTCTGCCCTAGGGCCTGGGAAAAGCTCAGTGCATATGCTACTAACAATTGTTGCTTTAGGAAAGCTTTAAAATCTGAGTACTTTTGTGCTCAGTAACAATGTGTCTGATTTTTTTTTTTTTTGCAAAGCCTACAATGGCCAGGACAGAAATTGCTTCATTTTAAAGATGAAGGATTTCTATAGTGTTTATTTGACTTGGCTTGGCAGCAGTGTTCTGTTTATGACTGGATAAATAAGTGCCACATTAAAGATTATTAACTAGCAATGCTTCAGTGGCCAATAAAGCTGTAATCTTTTATATGGTGTTGTATATGTACACAACTTGGTACAGCTGGGTCTTGCCAAAGAGATAACAAATCCCTTACCGGGAAGGTATACAATCTAAAGGAAACCACAAAGGACCACAAGCAAAGTACAAAACGTGATAATGAAACATAAAATACACAGAGGACTTAGGGCCATTTGCAGCTGTATTTTAAATAGGGTCTTAAGAGGGTGTTTTGTATTTGCCTTAAAACTACTGAGCAGTGGTTTTAGGCAAGATAAAATTCCAGAGTGGTTTGGGTTGGAAGGGACCTTAAAGCCCATTCAGTCCCACCCCATGCTGTGGGGAGGGACCCCTTCCATTAGATCAGATTGCTCCAAACCCCTGCTCTTGAACAGTTCCAGGGATGGAGCAGCCACAGCCTCTCTGGGCAACCTGTGCCAGGGCCTCAGCACCCTCAGTGTATAAACTTTTTCCTAATACCTTGTCTAAATCTCCCCTCTTTCAGTTTAAAACCATCCCCCTTTTTACTGTTGCTACAGGCCCTACTGAAAAGCCCGTGCTCACCTTTCTTACAGACCCCTGTTAAGTCCTGCAGACAGACACAGCAGCCACTGTGCTGTGACAAATGGTTAGTGGGGTCTCAGGCAGTGCTGTGTCCCTGCCTCTGTCATTGGCCAGGCAGGGCAATCCCACTGCTCCAAAGCACGCCTAAACTCTAATCTGGGGGGAAGCAGTAAGCAGTCCTTGTAATATGCTTTCTTTAAGGTTTCCTTGTGACTGGCTAATAAATACTACTGTGGACAGCAGTGAACTCATGTCATGGAGCATGAGAATCATTTCCAGAAGTTGTGATGACAAATCACTTGTTTATCCAAATATAAATTGGAAATATAATACATTATTTTATATTCACTTGTGTTTGATTCTACAGGGTCATAGAGGGCACTTCCACACATGTAAAGCATTATGTTCTTTAAGCTAAATGAAGCTGAGCTAGCAAGGAAAGCAGGTTTAAAAGAGGATGAAAGTAGATGGAGAGATGTGAGGACAGAAATAAGTGTGGGCAGCATTTGCTAAGATGATGAAAAGCTTTCATCTGTCTTCAGCATTTATAGATCCTTTCACTGTAGTATGTGAGACCCATGTATTTTGCATACTTGGGCTCATGGTGTCCCTCTGAGGCAAAGCAGTGGTGGTATTCTCATGTCCCTCCCAGGAAACTGCAGCAGACACAGTGTGTTCACATGGGGAAGAAAAAGCTGTGATTGACAGGCTTTGGAAAAGCAAGAGCAGGCACGGGGAGAGGGACCAGACTCGCAGAGTTTCTCTGCCTAAATGTGGACCTGATTGGAACTGAACATACTGTTTAGCCAGACAGTTGTTCTCAGTGATCCGAAAGTAGGAATAATTGAAGGCTCTCGCCAAACTTCTGTCCTGATGCTCAGTGGCCCCTTATTGAGGGATATTTTAGGAGTATAATGGTGACTAAAGCCTCTGCATGCCTGATTGTTTGACCTAATTCTGTGGAATAGCCCTAGAGGGATAGAATTCAAGGAGGCAGAGCTAAGATAAAGGGCACAGAGATAAGATCAGTGTGGGGAAATCTTTCAGGAGAGGGGCCTGTGTGTATGCAGGATAAAAGGAGACAACAGTGTGTGTACTTGGTGGTGAAAATGGCAGATGATGGGCAGAGTGGATGCTCTGTGCTGTAAAACTTTGGAGCCTGCATGGCTATATGAGTAATCTCCACCAACCTGCGTTCAGGCTGTTGGATTGCCTGTGACTTCGAGAGAGAAGGTGAAGACCTTGCTTAAGTATCTGGCTGATGGCTGGTGGAAAACATGTTTGAATGCATCTACTCCCCTTCCTGTTCATTACTGGTCCTATACAGAATCCAAGGAATGCCAAGGCTCTAAATCCTAAACTCTGCAGTGGTTCAAATAAAGAGCAGGACCTGGTAAGCTTTCAGGCATGGTGGGCAGTGAGTCTACAGAGGCTTTCTAGGGATGAAAGAAGGATCTTTGTTTATATCTAACTAGGTGTTGGGGGTTGGGTGTCCTTCCTTTTGTTCCATCTCACCTATGGAATTTTTTGCTCATTAGTTGCAGGGAAACCTGATTGCTGGTACTTGTTAAGTGCTTGGAAAACACAGAGAGTTCGGCTGGGCCTGGGGAGGGCAGGGGCAGCTGGGGGCTGGCTGTCTTCTTGAGCTAGAGAGTGAGACACTCTCAGAGCTGTTGTGGCTTGGAGAAGGGAATTCGCCATCATCCAGATGGAGCTGCTACTTCTCCTTCTTTCTTCTGCATTGGTGGCCTCACACCCCCTGTCCTGCCGGGACATGGCAGTGCCAGGCACCACCATGGAACTGCTGATCCACCTCAGCCACGGGCCCAGGATCTCAGCTCATCCCTGCTGATCCAGCCGACTGTTCCTCAGAGCCCTGCAGGAGCACCGGGACTGCCCTCCCAAGGGAACCCCATTGTGAAACAAAGCCTCTCCTCCATCCCTTCCCATCTCAGCTGAGAAGGCTGTCACGGGGTCCCTGGTTCTGTTTTGTTGTTAATGCTGTAGTTATTGTTGTTTGTTTGCCTTGTTATACATACTAGTAAAGAACTGTTATTCCTATCCCCATATCTCTGCCTGAGAGTCCCTTAGTTTCAAAATTATAATAATTTGGAGGGAGGGGGTCTACATTTTCATTCCAAGAAAGGCTTCTGCCCTCCCTACCAGACACCTGTTTTCCAAACCAAGACATATTTTGGTGCCCAATGTGGGGCCCAAGAGTACTGAGAGAAAAACAGTGCAAAAGAAATACCAGTTCTTAAATAACCTAATTATTTTTGTTCTGAATATACCTTAAGTGACATCATGTGGTCTAGCTTACTCAGGTTTGAGTAGCACGTGGTCATGGCCATACTTCTCCCATTTGCAGGCCCTTATCTAAACATAGGTCCTATAACTAAGGCTGTTATTCAGATTGTTTTATGGGTTAATAAGATGAGAAATTAATGAATTTTTAACTTTTTCTGTGTTGTAAATAGCTCACCGCAATTGGGTTGGTCAATCAATAAGGCAATTTATTAATTAGTTGATAAGGGACGAGCAAGCAGCGCTGGGGATGCTGGGAGTGTCCATCCCACCAACACATCACCTTACCCCCACCCTCTGCCTGTTTCATAGGCAGTTTCTTGTTGGGCTGTGCCTGCTATGCTGGGGTACAAGTCTGGGAAAGCCCAAACATGCGGGCGATCTCCCCAGCAGAAGTGGCTGCAAGCCCCCACCAGGTCTGGGCAAAGCTCCAACATGTGGCCAGGTTACACTCCTAGCAAGCAGGAAACAGCAGTGACAAATTTTTACATGATTGCACAAGCCTGCTGTTTCTCTATACATAAGAGATTCATAATTCATAATTAAATTAATAATTAATAATTCATATAATTCATAATTAAAGCAATTATATAGTGGCAAAAATACATAACAGCAAAAGCTAGCAATTCACAGAAAAGGGATTTAAACAAAAATAATGAAATCATTATATCTTCCTTTGTCTCATGTCCATGTTTTACTTTAAGAGCAGTATTCCTGTTTATACCGATCCCATGATGTTTCCATGACACGAATCATTACGTAACATCTCACACTCTGGAAGGTGGGCACATGGTTTCAGAGATATCACACACTAACTGCATGTTTTTGGGGTTACTTCAATAATGGTACCTACTGGGAGAAAATGATGCCAGGAGAAATTTTCCCCCAACCCTTTACCCAGCTCTTTGGGTCTACTCCACCAGTTTTTGAAGGGTTCACTAAATCTAATGATATCATACAGTGGCTGGTGTTGCTGATAGGCCTGTTCTATTTAGCATTCAGAGATAAGGGGAGATTGACTTGGATAGCCACCCTGACACCTACCCCAGAGAATAGAGATGCTGCTCCAGAACCTGACCCTGCCTCACAGCCCACCTCAGAAATGAACCACCCAGAGTGGGTGGGGGTTCTGGTGAGGGAGATATGTGAGATGGGTCAGATGCTAAAGGAGTGCATTTCCTCAGCTGTTGGGAAATCCTCCCCCTGCCTCGAAGAGGGAGAGTCTGATGGTGCTGCAGTGGAACCCACCGACGTTACGACCGTCCAGGTTCCAGCTGAACCACAAGGGCAGTCACAGTCAGCAGCTGTTGCCTCTGTGGAAATGAGGAAGCCTAAGATGAAATCAGAGGATAAGAAAGGAGGGCCCTCACAACCCACAGGGGAGACAGAGGTTGAGATCATCACCGAGTCCCTGATGTATGACTGGCTCTGTAATCTGCAAAAAGACATTGTGAGACAGGGGTGTGGGGCTTATGCAACCTGGTTACTTCAAGTCTGGGACCTTATGGGTACAGGTGTGCAACTGGATGGTGGTGAAGCAAGGAATTTGGGACCCTTGACCCAAGACTCAAGTTTAATCAAGTGTTTGTAAGGGAGCCAGGGCCCCTTTCCCTCTGGGAGTGGCTCTTAATGAGTGTAAGAGAGAGGTTTGTCCACAGAGAGAGAATGGAGGAGCACCATGATAAAATGCACTGGAAAATCCTTGAGGAAGGGAACAGCAGAGAGAAGTGGCAGTATTAGGAGTCCTTTTTGGGAGGGGTGGACAGCATGATAATGACCCCGACAAAGTCAGGTGCACTGGGCAGATGTTGTGGAATCTGGCAAATCTAGGGCCACGTGAATAGACCACTTTCATTGCGATGATTAATGCTGATAACAACCGAGAGACAGTGGGTTCTGTTGCCAACAGGCTTAGAAATTATGATCCATGGCCCGCTGTAGGCTCAGGTCTCTGCTGTTATTAAGGAACTCAAAGAGGAGGTGAGGGAGATAAAGGAGGAGGTGAAGAGGAACAGCTCCCATTTAGTACCAGTGTGAGTCACAGGCCCCAAACTCCATGCCCAACATCCCTCAGCTAGAGAGAGAGGGTACACACCACGAACTGAGCTGTGGTTCTTTCTGCATGACCATGGGGAAGACATGGGAAAGTGGGATGGGAAACCTACTTCTGCCCTGGCAGCACGAGTGCGTCAACTCAGGCAGGGAACCAGTAACCAGAAAGGTTCCACTAAAGTGAAGGTAGCCTCAACCTCCCGTGACCAAACTGCCGGATATTACAGAAAAGAGGATGATCCCCTTGAAGGAACCTCTAGCAT
>NC_031783.1:514132-515507 GCF_001522545.3 Parus major
TGGCTGGAAAGATGGAAAAGGGCCAATTGGCAGCAAAGGGGAAAACCAATCTGGGCTGCTGATGAGTGGAAAGACATTGCCACTCGAATAGAGAAACTACCTGTAAAAATCCATCATGTAGATGCCCATGTCCCCAAGGGTCGAGCTAATGAAGAGTACCAAAACAATGAACAGATAGATCAGGCTGCAAACATAGAGGTGTCAAAGATAGACCTAAATTAGCAGCACAAGAGACAGTTATTCCTAGCTCAATGATGCCCATGATGCCTCATGTTGTCAGGGCAGAGATGTCACCTATAAATGGGCATGAGACCTAAGAGTAGATTTAACCATGGACAATATTTCTCAGGTTATCCATGACTATGAGATGTGTGCCACGATCAAGCAGGCCAAGCAAGTGAAACCCCTATGGTATGGTAGGCAGTATTCCAAATATACGTATAGGAAAGCCTAGTAGATTGACTACATCACACTGCCCCAAACCCGCCAAGGCAATTGCTATGTGCTCACAGTTGTAGAAGCCACCACTGGATGGTTGGAAACCTACCTTGTGCCTCACACCACTGCCCAGAACACCATCCTGGGACTTGAAAAGCAGGTCCTTTGGAGGCATGTACCCCTGAGAAGATTGAATCAAACAACAGAACTCATTTCAAGAATAGTTTATAAACAGCTGGGCTAGGGAACATGGCATTGAGTGGGTGTACCATATCTCCTACCGTGCACCAGCAGCTGGGAAAGTTGAACGGTGCAATGGCTTGCTTAAAACTAGCTTGAAGGCACTGGGTGGGGGAACTTTCAAGAACTGTGAGGTTAACTTAGCAAAGGCCACATGGTTGGTGAACACCCGAGGTTCCACTAACCGAGCAGGCCCTGCCCAATCCGAGCCCTTTAGAACGACAGATGGAGATAAGGTTCCAGTGGTAAATATGAGAGGTATGCTGGGAAAAACTGTTTGGGTTAACTCTGCCTCCAGCAAAGACAATCCCATCCGTGGAGTTGTCTTTGCTCAGGAGTTGCACCTTTGCTCAGGTGTCACCAAGTTGCATCTGGTGGGTGATGCAAAAAGATAAAGAGACCTGGTACATACCTCAACGGGATCTTGTTTTAGGGTGAACTACCCATGACACTGTGCTTGTATCTGTATCTGCATGTACATTTGTATATAATTAAGGTAATAGATGTTTGTATATAATTTAAAGGTTTAAAATTTGATGTAACATTTTGGTACATTGGTATATAAAAAAATTCAGGGTAGAAAATTTTGGGGGTTGGGTCTTTTTGTTCCATCTCACCTATGGAATTTTTTGCTCATTAGTTGCAGGGAAACCTGATTGCTGGTACTTGTTAAGTGCTTGGAAAACACAGAGAGTTC
>NC_031783.1:515827-540453 GCF_001522545.3 Parus major
TTGTGAAACAAAGCCTCTCCTCCATCCCTTCCCATCTCAGCTGAGAAGGCTGTCACGGGGTCCCTGGTTCTGTTTTGTTGTTAATGCTGTAGTTATTGTTGTTTGTTTGCCTTGTTATACATACTAGTAAAGAACTGTTATTCCTATCTCCATATCTCTGCCTGAGAGCCCCTTGATTTCAAAATTATAGTCATTTAGCGGGAGGAAGTCTACATTTTCACTCCAAGAAAGGCTTCTGCCCTCCCTACCAGACACCTGTTTTCCAAACCAAGACAGCAGTTCCCAGAGTTTTGAAACACTTTCATGTAGCATGAAATAAAGTAGTTCCACAAGTGCAGTGTTGGGTGAAGCCTGTGACATTTGTGCCTTGATGGTGACTTCTCTCTTCATTCTCTGAAGAACAAGTGAGCTCATAATGAACCTTTCCTTTGTGTGGGAATGCTATTATCCCTGAATATACATATTCCAGAACCTACAGGAACAGAAATTTCTCTTGTGTCTACAGTTGTATATCTCACATTTTCTTGTGAAACTGGGCTGGAGTTATGGACTAGGCACTGGATGTTACAGAGGCTTTTTGACAGGGGCAGTGGAGCGACTGGAAAGCTGGATTGGGAAAACACATGCAAGCAAGAAAAGAAAAGCAAGTGAGGAATGGCTAAGTGGATGGAATGATCCATTACATGAGGCCTATCCTCGTGTGTCCATCGGCTTTGGAGGGGAGATTTGCATTGGTAAAGTGGGAAGAGGAGCAGCTGGAGGATCATCAGAGAATGCCAGGAAGCACAGAAGGGTTTTAGGCTAAACCTAAGCTGGGCTAGTAAAACAGTGGCTTTGCTGGTCCCACAGAAATGGGATTTGCCCTGGGCTGCTTGCATGGAAAGCTGATAAGCCTCGGCCAAGTCTGACCTCCTGTGGGTAAAACTGGGAATTACTAGGGGACAATTGAGCAAATTTTTTCCTATCACGTGCCAGCATCGTAATGAGAGGTTTGCTCAGTGCTGCTCAGAAGAATCGCTTCTCTTCCACTTGCAGCAGCCAGACATGGTTCTGTCCTAGATGAGCTGCTGATGCTACTTCTGGCAATGAGGGTGAGGCTGATGGTCCCAAAACTGGGAGAGTGCTGGTGGATGTTTAATGATGCAAAAGGAATGCAGTCATGAAGGCAGCCAAGCATTTCCCTGTGACTGCAAGAAGTACTCTTTGGACACTGTGTTGTCCTTTTGGTTGGATGGGTTGCAACCAGCTTTTCCTGTTTCTTTGTCACTTCCCTTGCCCCAGCTATGGCAGCTCCTGACTTTTAGGGGTAAGCAGTCACATTGCACCATGAAGATGAACGGTTGTGTACTTCTGGTACTGGGTATTCTTTCTGGTGCTCTTGGTGTGGAGAGGTGATTTGTGAGAAGGGAATTAGCAGTTTCCCTTTAGGATGACTTTGGTCCCCCTCCTCCATGAGGAGACTGTAGTGGTGTGTGGTACATTCCCAGAAGATTGCACCAGGTATTCCAGAGTGTGATGTTGCTAGTTAGGATCCAGCTTTGGCTACAGGTCCTTCTGTGGTATTCCATACCTGATACGGTCCAGTCCACAGAGATTCCTCTGGTTATTTGGCATCTTTGGGGCACTCTTACCAATTCCTGACTCTGGAGGAGGAGAGTTCATTGCAGAAAGATCTTGCAGACAATTTGCCTCCCCCCATGGAGTGCCTGCCTGATGACCTGTGGGAATGACTCATAATCCAAGGGCTTTTCCTAGGAAGCTGATTCTGAAGGAGTTTGGTTTATTCCAAGTGCAGGTGTATCCTATAAGCTCCAGGGACTGTTGGTCAGTCATATGCTATAGACATGGATATATAACTAAATGTTGCTTAATTTATGTCCTGCACTGTCTTTGATGTTGGCTTGATCCCCTTTTTTCCCCACACTCTCCTGCACTACCTCCAACACAGTACTGCCTTTGCTCAGCAGGCTCATTGGTTTCGTCAGGCAAAGCAGGAACATTTTTTTTGAGAATTGAGGTCACTCATGGTATTATGTCTCTGTCTAGGCTGCTTGCTCTGGGTCTTCAGGGTCTCTGAGCATTTACCTCATAGTGTGATTGAGTGGGAGCAGTGAGGGACCTGTAGAGTTTACAGCAAAGGTGGCTAGACAAGTAAGTTCGAAATCATGCTGTGATCCCAGGGATCTGTTTCTTAGAGACCTGAGAATAGGTCTCTAAAAATGTACCTGAACCTTCCTGGGTGAAGGAAAAGAAGGCATGGTGCCCCAACAGCCTTTGTCTGGAGAGGGACCCTGTCTGTCCCAGCCAAACAGCTGCACAGGGCAGGCTCAGCTCTCAAGAGGGCTTTACACCAAAGTCCATGGCACTGGGTGCTCTTAGGCCTGCCTGTGTTCTCCTCTAAGGCAAAGCATGACCTGCAACTGGTGTTTTGAGAAGGTGTGAAATGGAGCTGGAGCAAAAGCAGGCTCAGTGGTGCTCTGGACCAGGCCTGGTCCTTGCAGCCTTTGCACCTGTGCCAGAGCATGAATTGCTGCTCTGTGCTAGTGCCCCTCACCCCTTTGCACACTCTGTTTTCTTTAGTGTGTGCTCTTTGGTTAAGGACCCTTCTCACTTCCAGCTGAACAAACACTTTCCATCGCGTGTAAAATCCAGCTTGGTGCTAATAGGCGTCTCCCACCACCTTCCTCCCTCCCTTTTACCACCTTTTCTGCAGTTGGCAGGACAAAAAAGTGTCGCTATTACCTGACTTATTATCGGCACGGGACTGTAATTTATGACATATGCTTGGTAAAGTGCCATGCTGAAAACATTTATGGCCCTCTTCGAGTCTTGTGGGGTGGTGGAGAGAGCAATAGCTGTGGAGGGGAAGCTGGTTATTCCACCCTTGTAAAATACAGCATGGTCCAAAGGCTTCCTCTACCTTCTGACAGCAGCACTGTGGGCAGTAGGCTCAGTGCCCTGCTCTGCTGATGTCAGGGTGGGTTAAGACACCAATGCCCAGAAAAGATGCAAGGTTTTTCTGTCCTTAGGAAACACACAGTTTCTCCCTTTGGAAATTTACTAATTTCCCTATCTTTATTGCTCTTAGTCCTGTAAAATCTTACCCCTCATGCAGGATCTCAAAACCTGCCTTCCTTGTGTTCCTCATACAGGTGTCACCTCCTCTTTCCTCCCCTGGTTCAAGTCCCTGTTCTCTCATGGGAGGGTCTGCAGCAGCTGCCCCATGTGCAGCAGGTCAAGCACAGGAGCTGTGAAAGGCAGGCATTACAGCAGGACAGCTGCCCTCCAGCAACCAGGTTCATGCTCTGTCTGAAACAACCTGGTTGTTTAGTTCTCTATGTCTGGATTTGACCTGGAAATGTGATGTGGAGAGAAGGGGGCAAATGAATTGTCATTGCTGTAGGTGGGCTAGATTTGAATAGCAATCTAAGGGGCAAGGGAAAGTCCTGGCAGCAGTGACTTTTTTAGTGATTGAAGAGACATTTGTGAGAAATGGGACTTTACATCCCAGCCTTGAGATGAGCGGTATGGAAATTTGCCATGGGAAAGAGCTTTTTACACTGGGCTATTTGCTGATTATTGAAAAGTTAATGTTGACCATTGAGGTCTTCTCAGGAAAACACCATCGTTCATCTTTCAGAGGTATTTGGAGCTTGGCTGTCTGCCCTGTCCACTTGTTGTGATTCAAAGGATGGGAGCAGAGGTCATTCAAACCATTTCCCAACTTCAGGAGCACACTTGCCCTGAAGCTGCTCAGTTAGAAGGATTATTTGCTTGGCCTGCAGTGAGGCACTCTCCCTGTACACTGTGGGGAAGGATCACAGGGCAGTTTGTCCTCTTTCTTTGGTTCAGGCTTTGACAGCTGCTCGGTGAGAAACAGGTCTCTGCAGCTTTGTGCTACAGCAGTGCCACGTGTGCATCCATGTGTTAGAGCTATTCTCTCTGGGGTTGAGTCCTGGATGATCTCTGCTACTTTCTGTCTGAAGGTTTTCAAGATAAAGCTTTGGGTGCTGGATGACATAAGGAGATGTGTGAAGCCCACAATACCAAGCTAATGCTGCTTCCGGAGTCATCATCTCTAGCTGCTGTTATTTCTGGACATGCCCAAAGGGTCTCAAGGCTGAGGGTTTGGTCTGGGAGAATGCCTTGAGCTGGAGTTACTTAATTCCTGCTGTGGTTGGACAGAATGTGTGTTTTGGATGGCATTTATTTCCCCAAACAGCAGCTATGTAGAAGTTTGCCATCTGGTGTAATTTTGTCCTCTGAGCTCCATCTGTCCTGTGCAGTGGGGAGAGACAGAAGCCTCCCGTGACTGAATCAGCTCTTTTTGTCTTAAGCATTATTGGGTGGAGCAGGTCTCTCTGGAGCTGATTCTGCTTCTTCTCACTGGAGCTCAGATATCTAGGTGCCAAACTGGGTGCTAAAATCAGAGATTAAAACCCCTCCCTTCACTTTTTGTTGTGAGGGAGAGCTGGTGGGAAGCTCACATCATCTGTGGGGTCTGACCCACCTTTAAGCCTTGTTCTGTTGACTGAGTTCCAGACACCCCATGCCCAGGTCAAATATCTACCTGGATTCCAGAAAGAGTCCCTCTTTCTCAGATGGTGAGAAGCAGATGTGTGGTGCTGGATCCTGCTGAAAACAGGGAAAAACCACAATCTTGAAAGGTTTCCCATTGTCCTGCAGGGTGAAAGCAGTTTAGCTGACAATAAAGTCTCTGCTGGGTGTGAGATTATTCAATGGAAAAAGGAGGGGGGAAATGGCAAAAAATGGCAACCTGTCTTAAGTTTTTTATCAGGTTCACTGTATGTGCACCTGATAAAAATCATAACATGATCAGCTTTCTTCTCTGCTTTCTTGTCTTTTGGCATATGTAACCAAGCTCTGGCAGGCAGGGCAAATTTCCTTCTCCCTGGGGTGATTAAAAAAGACCATTTCCCCATTTTAAAAGTGAGAGGGAGGTGGGGATGGAAAGGGGAGCTGAGCCAGGCAGCAGGCAAGCCCTGCCCACACTGCTTTACAAGTTAGCACAGCCATGGCTCTCCCACCCCCACCACTCTTCACAGCGTTAGGCACGTGGGATTGAGGGGGGCTGGATGGGTATGAAAGCAAACACACATCTGGAAGTTCCTCCAGTTAATTGGGCAATTATTCATACCACTCTTGCTGGAAGCAGCCTGCTACTGCTGAGCCAAAACCAACAACAACAGACTGTGGCTGTACTCCATCCCTGCTTGGAGTGGGGAGGCTTCTGTGGCAAGGTGGGGCTGCACAGGGTGAGTTAAGCAGTGAGGGCATGGACCCACTGCTCCTGGGCTGCTCTGCTTGGCTGCAGAGGTGTGTGGGGAAGCCCTGGAGACCCTGGATGTGGCAAGATGCTTGGGAAGCACTTTCTTCACAGTGCATGTGGGCCCCAGGTGGGGAGGGGGAAGCTGCTGCTCTGGAGCAGCATGAGAACCCAAGTCAACCTGTGCTGGGTTTTATTGGGAGCTTGGCAGGCTGCGGTGTTGGTGAAGGTAGTCCAGGCCCAGCTGTGCTATGTAGCACTTTACTCCTCATAAATAGTGGATTCACTGCCATTTCTGCTCAGCTCCCACCTGAGCGAGGCTCTGGCAGCTCATGTTCACCTTTTTCACCCCTCCTCCTTCACCTTCCTCACATCCCTGGTTCCTTCTTAGTCTGCCAGCAATGTCACTGCATGTCCCCATTCCTTGCTGGTTTTCTGGTACAGGTGCTGTGCAGGTGAAGTTCTAAGGGAATGCAGAGCTAGATGGCCTTGTCTTTGGCAGTTCATTTCCCAGGATTTGTCTGTGAGATGGGAGCTGGGAGTGACCACCTCAGTCTGAGTGGCTTTCCCTATGACAGAGTTGACAGACCTCAGCAGATCTTCAGGGAGATGATGCTCAGGAGTACCCTGGACACCATCACCCTTGAAGAGTTGTCTTTCCTCCTTCTCATCTCTATATCTGGTGGGGTATAGGATTGCTCCTGAGGCTGAATTCCCTGGGATTGCATATCAGTGTGGCAGACCACATCTTGAAAGTGTTTCAAGAACCGGAACCGTGGCTGACTTCTATTTGAGTGCTTTGCCATTCCCTCCTTGCTGCTGAAGCTCACAGGAAGACTTCTCCTTCCAGCAGAATCTCTTGATTGATAAAAACAATCTCCTCTCAAGCCGTGACTGCCACACAAGCTGGGGGTGCTGTATTTGACCCATCTGCTTCCCACTTTGCCTGAGAGCACATCTCTGGCACTGGGAGTCATTGTGGCAGCCTCAGAAGTGCATTCTGTGCTTGGCTCCACCAGCATAATTGGAGCCAGCTCCAGCCAAGCCCAGCTGGGATGTGAAAGGAGAAGAATTCCCGTGGTTCCCTCTTTCCTTGTCTTTTTCCCTTTGCCATGAGATGGGTCTTCTCTAAAGAAATTTATTGCCATTAACTCAAGATCTTCCTTAGGATAATGGAAATCAGACAGACAGTTTGGCTCCAGGACAAACATACAAACGTAGGCAAGGCTGGAGTGGGTCATGCCATGGAGCTGTTGAGTACAGGATCTTCTCCACAGCATCATTGGAGTGAGTGGTGTAGGAAAGGGCTGGAAACAATGCATGCATAGCATGTGTTCTCTTGCCTCTTCTCTGACGGTCCGTGGATGTGGTGAAAGGTTTATCTAGTGGGTGATCAACAAATATTTTGTATCTTTCTTTGTCCATTTTTGAAGTGTCTTAGATGGTGCTAAGTCAGAAAGGCTTGGGGACGTGAAGTTCTCTGCATGAGTTTTAGTAGCGGTCTCAAAAGTACTGTGAGGACATCTCAGCATCAAAAAACACTGTAGAGAGGGGAGCATGATTCCCAGTTTTACAGGAGGGAGTGAAGAATTTAAATTACTTATCTGAAATTTCAGTGGGAATACTTAACAGAGTGTGGTGTTGAAACCAGATTCTCAGACTCCTGTGACTGCTCAGCTTTCCTCTTTGATAATCACCCACACAGAGATCTAAGTTAGGATTGGAACTTACCCTCGAGCTAATGCAGAAATAAACATAACTGAAGGGAAAGCCTTCCTTACTGTCCAGCTGGATAACTGTACTGTAGAAGGAGGATATCGCCAGGTGGAAAGGCCGACCAACAAAACCTGCTTTGTCAAGGATTAGGAAATGGAAACATTGCTGAGGGTCCAGCTGAGGAAATATGATCCTGAAGGTGCTCTGAAAATCAAGATTTGTGGTGGAAAACAGTTTTAGGGAACAGGAGAGAGTCTGGGACGGGATCTGCTGTTCAGCCAGAAGGGAGAGGGTAGAGCTGCCAGCCATGTGGAAGACATGGGAAAGGTAGGAGGGTATGTGGAGCTGGGCACTGAAATGGAACAGCCAGGATACAAGCACCAAGGGACAGCTCTTGCTCTTACTGAAGGGAATGGACCAACTCCCATTGACGTCAATGAGGGCTGAACTGGGACCCTTGCGAGAAATATATTGAACACAGACAAATCCAGCAAAGTCAAAACAGATGATGCAGGCTGCTTAATACAGTCACACGGAGCTGATTGCGAAACCTCCTAACGAGGCAGTTCTGTCAAGCAGCCATCCAAGCCCAGTAGGCTCCAGCCTAGGAGAGGAACATGGGAGGCTGTGGTCCTGGAGAAGGCAAACCCAAGATGGAAAGCTGAAATAGCATGGGATGTGTCCTCACTGTGCTCCAGCATAACCCCACTCACCACCTTGTTTGTGTGACCTTCTTAGCTATCTTTCTACATTATGGGTGCTTTTTCTTGAGCTTCCCCTGTCCCACCGATGGAGCTGTTCTGAAGCTGGAGGTGTGGACAGACTGGACAACTTGTCACAGAGGAATACACTGCTGCATCTCAGCTGGCAGTGGGGGGCAGCTGTGTGAGCACATGCCTAATCCATGGCACATGCAAGTCAGTTCAACTTAGCCAACGCGACAGAACCGCACTAAGCTGGCTGAAGTGACCTTCTTTGCACGGACTAAGCAAATGCACATGGACTGCAATGCTGACACGCAGTAACTGGTTACCGCGTGATAGCCGGTTCCTGTGTTTGCGCTCAGCCTCTGACTCATCACCCCCAACTCTTCCCTTGCTGTGCTTCTCAGTCCATTGTTCCAGGTTCCCAGTGCCTGGTTTCCTCTGCGTCAGGGATGTCTGTCATCCTACCACAGCCCCGTGTCTGTCCAGAGAGCAGTTTTGGAAACTCTCCTGCTCTGCTTTGTGGAGTCTCAATGATCTGCTCCAGGTTCAGGCTCTCCTAGTCCTCTTCCGAAGTTACTCATCCAGCCAGCTCCCTGTGGGAGCCTAGGACATGGCTCAGAGTGTATCCCCTCACTCCACAAAAGCTTTCCAGCCCAGCAGGCCTCCTTGGGCACCAGGAGCTGCCTCTCCATCTTTGCTTTTGTTTCCCACTCGGAGAAAGCAGACAGTCCAGAAATGGCTCTACCTTTAGGCAGCAAGATATGGAGCACTCCAGTGAGGTCAGTGGTGAGATCTTGGCAGTATCTTCTCTCTGGCACAGTGGGAACTTGGAAAAGGTGATGGAGTTGAAAAGAGAGGGAAGGATGAAGTTACTAGTATGGAATATGAAGGTGAAAATAAAAGCAGTTGAGTTTCTGGGTGCTCCTGCAGATGTCTCATCCTTGACCAAGAACAGGTTCAGGCTGAAGAGCAGAGACTTCAGTGAAGCCACACTTACTCTACACCATGTTGAAACAGAATTCAGTCCAGAAAGATCCATTTCCCCTAAACCTGGAGTTGTATCACAGTTGTAGCTGTGTTATGACAGAAAGGACAGATCTAAATCAACTGATTTGTAGGTGGAATATTCAAAGGAATGGGAAGAGAGTGCAGGAGTAGAGACAGGCAGGGGGCATTGTTGCTCTTAAAATGGACCTATACTGTATGCACAGTTCAGATGTTATGGAAAGTGGAATTTCACTTTTGATTCCTCATGGATAGACTAGACTGAAACATTACCTTCCTTTTCATCCAGATCCACTGAAATAGCAGCATCTTGTACAAGTACCAGCTTTCTTGATGCAAGAGTAATGTTTGATGGGGAATCCAAGAGTGTACACAGGGACAGGTTACCTGCAGTGGACATTGAGGTATTGCCTGAACTTTCAGGAATGGAATGAGCAAAGCCAAAGTGCTGGGGCCAGCAGATGTGAAAGACACCAAGAGGGGCCTCTTTCAACTATGTCAGATGCAAAATGAAGGCTATGGAAAAGTGTGGGCTTGCTGGGGGGCAGAGGACTTAGAAACACAGGGCATGAAAAAGGCAGATATTCAACATTTTTTTGACCCACAAGATTTAATGCCCTTTATAATGGCTTAGAGCACACTCTCAGCGAAATTAGGGACAGCCAGTTGATACCCCTGAGGGCACAGCTGGTAGTCAAAGGACACTTCACAAACTGTCCTCTATCCTGTGCTGTGATGTACATTTCAGGGCTGATGGCCTGGCATTTTCTGCCACCTGCACTGCATGTTTGTTTCTTGCTTCCATTTCAGGCAGCCCTCTTTCTCTGAAGATGGTGGAAACAAATGTTCCTTCTCTAAGTAAGCAGCTGAAGGGATTGTGTTAGACTAGTCAGACCTCAGCGAGTTAAATTTGCACCGTGAGCCATAGTTTTATGCACCAGGATGTAATCACACCATTGTCACATGTAAACTTCTAATGCACATTTTACAAAGCCTAATGCACTTTTACAAAGGGTTTGCCTCTGGGCAATGAGGTGGGAAAGGACCTGGGTATGAGAGGAGGTGTGAGCTTGAAGGAACCCTGCTCCACGTTAGCTCTCCAGGCACAGCCTGGCACAGAGCTCCTTCCCTCTTTGTTCAAACCGGCACATCATGGGGGCTGTGTTCTCAGAGAGGAGCAGCCTGAGTGGTTCACCCTGTATGGTGAGGTAAAGGTGTTTCTGGAAGCACACAGGAAGCAGCATCACCACCTCCTTAGCTGGGCCCAGCTGTACAGCAGTATAGGCAGTTCTGTATCTTCTGGGACAGCCTCCCCCATCAGTGTTTCCTACTTTTCCTTATCCATGGACATATCATAAAGTAAAGTGTTATTTTTAAAAAGACTGTTTTTTCTCTCTCCCTTGTCTTTTTATAGCAAACTCTCCTCCTCTCCATAGTCCATGATTCTTCACCTCCCCTGGATATCTGTATGGGTATGTTTATTGACATGACAGCATGCAGCAGTCAGCACTGCCAAGGTTGATGTGTCCTGTATCTGTTGAGGGTAGGCTGGGGCTGTCAGCTTTGTGCCTCCTGAGAGATATCAAGACTGTTTGTTGATTTTGCCTTTAGCTGGTGTTAGATAAACAGTGAAATTGTACTATTTTTGTGCTTCTTCCTATGACCACTGTAGTGGACACATTGGTCACTGACATCATTTCCCCTGGATTGTGTTCTGAGTGTTTGGTGAAGCCTGGAGAAAAACCACCATTATCTTTGAAACTCATCTGGAAGGGTGAGAAAATCATGAGCTTAATGCTGTTCTGGGGCCTAACCACGGTTGATTGCTGCCTGATATTTTGGGGTGCTGGTCTCACAAGGTCAAGGGTGCTGCTTCTGCCTATCAGATATGGGTGTTCTTGGTCATTCTGTTTATCAATGTTAAATTTGCTGTTTTATGGTGGTGACATCCTCAGTGCAAAACCAGAGGCAGCAAACCTGGACAGCCTATTCAAGGAAACCTCACCTCCCAGGACTCTGTGTTCTCTGGTGGGTCCTCTGGCATCCTGGAAAGTGTGAGTCCTGCCTGAAGTTTCTGCATGAGGAGGTGTTTGGGAAAACTCTGTGTACTCTTTTCTGGTGTCTGATAGAAGTTGAGCTCTCACAGCAGCTTTCTGTATGGGTTCCTCCTATGGTAAAGAGAGGAATCCCATGTCACAGGTCAAGTCAGACCATTGGCTTCTTGATGGCTCAGTCTGATTTGGGTGAAATTTGCTGATGGGTTCTGAGCTGTTGGAGATAGATGAACAAACACAAACATCATGACTGCTTAAGTTTGATTTCCACTGGAAACCAGGCTGAAGGAGCCAGCTCCACTATTCCCTATTGGATTGCTTGTGACCAAAGACATTGTGAAGGTCATGCTTCCTGGTACCTGCATGGGATCTTTTGTTGGTGTAAACTCACTCTGTGCCTTTGGAACCAGCTGACAGATCTTGATATGCAACAACTGGCCTGAAATGGCAGATCCTGCTGCACCAGGGTTTCAAGGAACAGGCAACCAGAGGAGAAAACTGAGTGAAGAAATGCTTGATCTTGGACTTCTGCTGACAGAGAAGAAGCCTTGCTGACACAGTGGGGACACAGAAGTAAGACCAGTCATGTTCTCAGGTGCTGGGGCCTTTCAAAGTGACTATGCTGGCTCTGGTAGAGTGGGCTTGCTCCAGACATGTCCTTCCCACTGGACTTAAACAAGCAGGAAGATGAAGATGTTGGAAGAGGTGACAAGTAGTTTTTGGTCTGATTTTACTCACAACTTGGGACTCCTGTTTGTGGTACAAACATAAAAGTTGGGGACCAATCTCCCTCTGCAGCACATCAGAATCATAGAATCTTACGAACTCCTGAGTTGGAAGGGACCTACAAGGCTCATCAACTCCTGGCCCTGCACAGGACAACCTCAAGAATCCCACCATGTGCCTGAGAGCCTTGTCCAAACATTTATTGAACTCTGAGAAGCCTGGGTATGTAATCACCGCCTGGGGAGCCTGTTCCAATGCCTGACCACTGTGTGGGTGAAGAACCTTTTCTTAATACTTGATCTAAACCTCCTCTGACAAAGCTTCATGCTTTGATTCTTTACCATGTGTCAACAAATTATGTGTAATCAGAAGGATTAGAGCATGTCACAATTTCCTTCCAGGCTCTATGTCCAGCTTTCCTTCCCACAAAACTCAGCAAGGGAGGGGGCAGGTCAAAGAGTCTGCAGCTGGTGTAAGTAATGATTTAGCACAGACAACACATTCTGAACCACAAAAATGAGGAGTGGACTTGCTGCTCTGGTGCAATACAAGACTCTTTAAGAAGAACAGAAGAGATAAGGAGAACCAGGCAAACTATCCTTGCAAAGATAAACAGAACAATACAAAGTGAGTTACTGTTGAGTTAGGAAGAACAATTGCTGAGAGCAACAAAGGTGTTTCTAGACAAAGAACTGAAAACATTTTAAAAGGGAGCCAGAATAAAGAGACCATGAACAACTGGGTAGGCTGTGACCTCCTCTGAACCTGAAGGACGAGCCTGGCAGAGCTCCCAGGCACATAATTTCCACATATCTGATGCTCTGCAAACATCTGTCCAGAAGCTTGAGGTCTTGTCAAAGGCAATGGTGTAGCACTGTAAGTCCAGGACAATGCTTGACAGCTCAGCTTCTGCTGCCTGGACCGACTGACTTTGGCATCAAGTGGGACAGATTATCCTGCTGTGGAGCTGTGATGTGATTTGATTCCCACAAAACACTGGTGCTGAAATATATTTCTGGGACCTGAAGTTTGGATACAGCTGCTGTTTCTTTGGACTGTCTTGTACTTCTGAATCCTCATCACAGAAGCCCTCGGAAGTAGCAAAGATGAAGAACTGAAAGACCTTATTTTTACATAACCAGAAATACTCTTTCTGGCTTCTTGTTTTCAATCATGGCAAATTACACTGCCAGTCTCCCTTTCCCAGTTCTTCTCATGGCACGTAGTGAGATTCTTTAGGTTGTCCTGTGCAGGGCCAAGAGTTGGACTTGATGATCTTCGTGGGTCCCTTTCCAATTCATGACATTCAATGGTTCTGATTTTTCCACCCCTCTGTAAAAATCCCTTGCCCTTCTGCCCCATCCTTCATTTCCCTCCTGCAGCCTCCCTGGTGCTGTGACACCATGAGAGCAGATTTGCTGCCAGTGGTGGATGGAGATGGTTCCTGTCATGCCAATGCTGTGTGTGAGCTGTCTGGCTCCTTGTGCAGTTCTTGGCATGAGTTTCTGCACATCAGCTCCATGCATTGCAGTCATGCAGCAGTTTGGGAAGCCAACTCATGGCTGCAGTATTCCATACATTTCCCACTGATTGCAGCACCCATGCAGTCATGGATGGCAGCTGGCAGCAATGTGCCAAGCAGCAACACATGAGCATGTCAGCACTGTTTTGTGGTGGTTGCCCCTGGCCACTTCAGAATAGCCTGGCCCTGGAGCCTTGTGTTTTCCATGTGGGTCTCCCTCCTCCCTGAGTGGGTTGTACAAGGAGAGCTCTGGAGGTCCCTTCCACCCTCAAGCATGCTATGCAGTAAGAATTCCCCCCTGCAGGGGAGGATCTTTCGGTACTGGGGTGGCATGGCACCTGTGGTCTGTAGATGAGGGGTGATGCTCTGCTGCTGGGGCAGGTAGTCTTGTATTCAGACTTAAAGAGGAGAAGTGCAGAGAGTCTTTCACCAGGAAGTGAGTTCAGGGAGCTGGGAACTCAGTGATAAATTGTTGGTGTGTGAGATGTGTGTTCTGTAGCCCTGTGTAGGACCTGGCCTGGAGACCAGGAGCACTTTAGAAACAAGACAGCAAAGATATGCCTAGGGTCCATGAAGCACAATCTCAAGCAACCAGATGTTGCTTTCCTAATGCTGCTGCTGACACGCTTGGCTACTTGAGATGATAGTGTGTGTCATTTCTGTCATGCAGGCTGAAACACCCAGACACTATGAGCTGCAGAACCAACCTGAAAATCTTTCTTGGAGGCTGTGTGTACACCAGTCTGCCATGGCAAAAACTATCCGTGGATGAAACCATTTTGCAGGACAGTTGGAAACAGAGATGCTGAGGTAAGTTGCAGGTTCTCCCTCTGAAAACACTGTCCTGGCTGTGGATTCCATGCTGTGCTGGACCACAGAGGTTCATGGTATTCATCATGATCCTTGCACACCTTCCCTCCACCCAAATCCACTGTTGTAACTTGACCCCATCTTCAGCATGCCTCCTGCTTCCCTTCCCTGAGGACGTGCATGAGCTGGCTCCTACATCCCCTGCAGTTGCTCTGAAATAGGTAGGGAAAGACTGTAATAGTAGTATAGAGGTTCACTGGACCGCCCCTTCTCACCCTCCAGATAATGCTACTGAGACTGGCTGGGATATTTTGGTGCATGGACAAACTTCTGCAGCAAATGGCAGTGAGATGAGTGATGCTGGAAGCCTCCTTTGTGATTTCAGGGCAGAATTCCCATCCAACAGAGGCACCCTTGGGGCTGAGCCTGCTGCAGGCCAGTGCTCTGAGTGTGCACACCTGAAGTTGTATGCTCACAAGGGGAAGGACAGGATCCTTATGCTTTACAAACCCTTTCTGCTTGTGGCTGAGGACAACTCAGGATTGAAATAGAGGGACAGCACAATTGTGCCATGTGGCACTCCATGTTCATGTTACATCAGGACCTGACCCTGGCTGGAGTCTCTGCCTGCAGGCAGAGGTTTCCCTTGCTCACAGCAGCTCTGCTCTGTCTCAGATGCAGCTGCCTGTGGGCAGGCTCCAGGCAGACCCGTGGTTCCAACACCTCCTGCACTGGGGGTGCATCTGCCTGGAGCTGGGCTTGCCCAGGGGAGCTGGCATGGGACAAGCCAGGAGTTGTCTGCAGCCTGTTTGCTGTCCATCCTGGCATGGTGCCCTTGCTTTTCTTCCCCCACTATGGCTTTGTGTTATGAATTGACTGCCATACACCAATGAGACAGCCAGGCAGCAAGAGACAGCAAAAGTTTTTTGTCTGGTCATGGAGGACTCAGGTTGCCCTGTGCTCACACACAGCATTATGAGCAGGGCAGGGGTACAGTGTTAAAAGACAAAGATCTAGGAATAAATGGGATTTCCTAGGGAGAAATGGAGAGAAGCAAAAAAAAAGGTACAGAGAGGACAGTGAGGAGCTGCTTCAGAGAAGCCTTCTGCTGAGTTCTGAAGCCTGATGCTCCATAGGCCAAGTCCTCAGCCAGTGCACAGATGCAGGCACTGAAGTGCACAGGGACATCATGAAGTGGCTGTCACAAACCTGCACCCACAGCTGGGGACCTGCACCTCCTGAAAAATGCTCCTGCTGAGCTCTCTGAGACCCTCACAGCACGTCTGGCCAGGGCTGGTCAGGACAGCCACAGAGATCCACCCTGGCATAGGAGCAGGGCCTCAGGAGGGAGCAGCATCCCAGCCACTCTGCTGCTGGCAGTGGAGCCTGCCAGAGAATTACAGATTAATGTGGAACTGATCTGAGATGAAATACTTTGGATCAGGACAACAATCAAAAATATTTCGAGTTGGATCAAACTGATCCAAACAAATCTGTTTGTTTCCTGCTTTCCCAGCAGACAGTCAGTCTTAAAGGTCACAGAGCTGAGAAGCGTGGCTGGGCACAAGTGGATTTTCCTTTAGGAAAATTACAATGACAGAAAACTCTTGGCCAGCTTTGCCCTAAGGGCAAAGAAGAGGATGATTCACCTCTCCCAATTTCAGACCTCTTTGTGAGAAGCTGAGACAGGGAGCCCTGGAATGCAGAGAGTTGGGCATCTCTAGCCAGCACAGAGGTCCCCACTCCCTGGGACAAGGCCAGCAGCAGTGATGGCTGGTCTCCTGCATATTCCTGCATGCTGAGTGGAAGCTGGGACTCCTCAAAGCAGCCCTCCAAACTGCTGACTTTAAGGAAGTGGGAGCCTTTCCAAGCCTTGGGGACTGTGTTGACATGGCGTGAAGGTATGCAGACAGGTTTAGGCAGATGGTGACAAGAACAATCAGACTTATCCCTTTCAACAAATGCTTTTTTTGATAACTGCCTGTATTGTTAGTCAGCATCAGCCAGTGACTCAGCAGGGACAGGCTTTGTAACTGTCCCAACTGCTGGGTCCTCATTCTCCCCGAAAAGCAAGGTCCTGGTACCCTGATCTACACCCCTGTGGGCCAAGCTCTGGAGCAGCTGGTGATGGCAGGAGCAGCCTGAGGGTTGCTCTCCTTTGCAGGTGTCTCACTGCAGGCAGCCACATTGGAGGAGATGCTTGGAGCTGGAGAGTTGCTGGCTGCCACGAGTGCAGGTCACTCTGATTCAACTTGAGGGCTCCCAGCTCTGTGCTGGGAACTCACCTCAGCATCTGGCTGATCCCCGAGGTGATCTCACCCCCTGGGTTTTTGCACAGGTGGGATTGTCCCAGGGAGCTGTGCAGCCGTGGGAGAGCGCAGCCGGGCGCTGGCTGCTGGTGAGGCGTTGCTGCTCCCTGCATGGCCAGCTGCGGCCTGCAGTGCTGCTGCGGCTTCCTGCAGCTCCATTCCCGGCTCCTGTGGGGGCCTGGCTCTCCCAGGCAGGTGTGCTGTGGGAGCAGGCCCAGGACACTGCTCGGCAGCCAAGGGTGCTGCTGCTGGAGAAGCAGTGGTGAGGCCAGACTTGTGTGCAAGCAGAGCTGTGTGCAGGAGCACACTGGGGTACTTGGCCTGTGTCTCTCATCTCTGCTGCTGTCCTGTGTCTAACTGATGCAGGATAGCTTCTAAACTAAGAACTTCCCTTCAAATTTGGCAGTATCACTTTAATTCACAGAGTACTTTTAAGATGGTCAGATGTATTTGGCAACTGTGGTCTGTTTTTATTAGTAAAATTATAGCATATGATATAAAAAAGTCTGTTTTCATTGCCCGTATTGAAAGGGACGCCAAATGCAAATCCATTTAGATAAGTGTAAAACAAATGGAGCAGGAGATGGACTCCCGTTTTATGCCTTTATTAGAATTCAGCCTTGGGGTGGGGGCCCGAGGGGTCGCTCCACTGCTGCTGCTCCCCCACTGGCAGCTCCAAGGAGGAGACACAATTCAGCTTTGCAGCACACTCTGCAGAGCTGGGACCTCCATCCTCATGGGAGTAGCCTGGAGGCCTGTGGTTCTGGCTCATTGTCCAGGGGGGTCAGTCTTTTCCAGTCTCTGTGGTCATGGCAACACCTTTAAACAGGCTCAGGTGATGCAGGAAGACAGTCCTCCTTGGTAGCTTGCTAGGATATGTCTCTTTGGCCTTTTATTCCTTTGTTAGCTCGTTGTTTTGGTGTCTGGCCTTAGTTTGCTTATGCCTCCGGGCCCCCTCTGGGAGCAGCAGCAGTGATTCCTGACGGGAAGGGAGGTAGAAGTGTAGGGAACAGGGTTGTTCCATAGTAACAGGGAAGCAGGGGAAAGGGGGTAGATGTACATCTTATAAGAGAACTCTTAAAACACTTCAACAACAGGTAAGTAATTAACATTACAAACAACTATCGGGGTAAAAAAGGGGTACAACGAACAAGGTCATACGAACCACGGTCAGCAACCATTGGGAACAATTTACAAATGGGACAAGAACATTAACTGTACACAATAGAACACCTACAGTATTTTAACTGGGCTGCATTTCTTGAGAGAGTTTTTATTCATAACAAGTGAACTGGATTTATAAATTTCCTTTTGCTGTGCCTATTAAACAGGTGACAAGCCAGGGCCTTGGACTTTCTCTCCATTTCTGGTGTGGGAGCTGGATGCTGGATCGGGAGCAGAAACAGAGTGCTCTGACCCTGCCCACTCAGGCAGGAGGGCAAAGCTGCCTGCCCAGTGCACACTCAACCCCACCTTGCCTGGAGCCAGCTGGGAATGGAAGGGAACAGGTGGGAGTGGGTTGGCTGGAGGTGGCTCCTGTGGAGCCCCAGGAAGAGTCCCTGTGCCTTCACTGGGCTCTGCCATGACATGACTGCACCAGGAGCTGCCTGGCAGAGAGCCTGGCTGCCATGGCCTGCAGAATGTCCTCACTGGCACTGGGGCTGATATGTCCAGGGCCACAGCAGAGTCTGGGGCAGAGGAGAGGTGATCCCTCTGCAGCTCTGGAGACAGAGCTGGACAGAGCTGAGACCACTGTGTGCTACCTTTGGCAGGTCCCTCCCCATTGTGTTTCCCCCCGGGACCCCAGTAGGTGCATTTTCTGTAGAAGATACCCATGTTCTGGTGCATGTATTTTTTCCTCTCTCTGTCTCTGTGGCTCTTCATTGTGCACTCTGGGGGGTCTGGCACTTGGCTGTGCACCTGAGGCACCTCAATACCCTGCAGAGGGGAACAGTGCCCTTGTGGGAAGGCTGTACATGGTGGAGGTGCTGGCCAGGGTGCTCCAAGCTTGCTCTTCATGTTCACACTCTTGCTGATCTCCATACCTGACTTGCCTCTTCCTGTCACAATTTTCTCTTCAAGGAAAGGCAGAATTTGTGCTCATGGACTGACCCTTGTTCTCCAAACAACTGCAATGCTGCCCCTTGCACTTCTCAACCTGCCCTGACCTGGGGCACCTGTCCACAGTTCTGACCAGTTCCTGCATTTCTTACCTTCACTTTATTCCCTCATAATATCCCAGAGGGCACTCTTCTGGAAGTTCTTCCAGAAACCTGATGATCCCTACCACAAATCCCTGATGGATGCAATTGCCCAGCCCAGTGGGAACAATATCCTGCAGGTCTGTAGGTGCAGGTCCTTGGGTGCTGTGCATCTGTACTTGTGCAAGCCCACAAGATGCAGAGCTTGTGCAGCATTAGCAGCATTGAGTCGTCATGATAGTCCAGAACATTTATAGCTTTATTTCTAGTATCAAGACCCTATTTTCACAAAGGATCTGAAATCCTGGGGATACTGCTGCTGTGTTTGATTTGAGCCTTTTCAGTTGGCACTAGGAAGGTGGGCGAAGGAACCCTATCTGACCTGGCCTGATGGAGCATGAGGTTGTCCAAGGCCAAGATGGGCTCCAATGGTGTAGGGATGGCAGAAGGGGACACAAGGGAGAGAGGGAGTAAACTTCTTTGGTGGCACATGAGGTGTTGTCCATTCTGTGCCTGCAGTGGCTGGCTGGGTACTGCTGGAGGGTCATGCTGCTTTACCCTGGGCCTGTTAGCAGGGATGTCTGGTCCTCAGGGTCCTGAGGGAGCTGAGAGCCCCTTTCCAACATGCTGTGCCCTGGTTGTCTGTCCTGCATCCAGCCAGGTACATCCACCTGGTACCCAGGGAGCAGCAGCTGCCCTGGCTGGCACTTCCCACATGGAAGTACAGGAGGAGGGAAGTGATTCAAGGCCACCCAGTGAGTCAGTGGAATAAAGCAAAAGTCTTTTGCTCAAACCACTCACTCAGCCAGCTTCTCTGGGGATGCATTCAAGGGGACTTTGCCTGCTTCAGCAGTTTCCAAAGAATCAGGGCTGCAGACAGATCCAGCAGATGCTCTGCTCCAAGCTGCACTTGCAAGACTGGTTGCTTAGAAAATGATAATGAGCTGGAGGGCTCTCTCCCTGGGGCAAAGCACAAGGATCTGCACAGGGGAGAGGGTGGTGAGACTCAGAGCCTGACTCCAGCCTTTATGCAGTCACAGGCAGCATGAGGTACCCAGATGTTCCAGTGCAGGGTCTAACTGAGCAGTCAGAGCAGTTTAATGATTTACTGCCTGATGTATGCCACCATCACTGGATGTGATTGGCCGTGTGGCCTCTGGCAGGGCTGGCTGTGACACAAGGAGATGGCACAGCACTCCCCACCCCAGCAGACCTCCCTTGCATCCTGTAACTGGAGTTGGGCACTTCACTTCTCCTCCCTAGCACCCAGAGGTGGGATCAGCCATCTGCTAGGGCTGTCTCCTTGCCAGCAGCACTTGGCAGGTCCACTGTCCTCTTCCTCCTGCTCCACTGCCTCCCTGGGATTCAGCTTTTGGAGCAGCTTATCTCTGTTTCCAATGTGCAGGCCAGGCCAAGCTGTGCATGTTCCTTGTTTGTGAGTTGTTTCAGCCCTGCTCTGTGCCAGCTGTGGTGGAAGGCAGTGGCTTGCAGCCAAGCCCACAGCTTCCACAGGGCTGGACCTTGCTGAAGCTCTGAGCCATGTGGTGGTACAGCCAGCCCAGCTAAAGGTGGCTGTGGTGACCAGAGGCATCAGCCCTGGAGGAAGGGCTATTTTTTTTACCCAGGGCTATGGGCATGCTTGCCCAAGTCTGTGGAGCATGGGCCAAGCCGCAGCGTCTGACGAACAACTGAGAGGAGATGGAGTGTGCAAGGTGTGGGAGCTGTGGTTCCTCCAGGCAAAGGAGCTGGTGCACAGCTTTGGCAGTGGCTTACAAAGAAGCAGCCTCTGGGTTTGGAAAGGAGGGATGTCCCAGTTCTCTGTGGTGCAGCTGGATGGCTTGTTTGGGTTTTCAGCAGCTGCTCTGGAGGCTGAGCTCATGTTTGCTCTCTGTCCTGCTTCAAACTGGCGGAGCAGTGGGAGCCCAGTGGCTCCTCTGGCTCTGGAGCTAGGGGATTCCCCACAGTGGCCACTCTTCTGCCTTGTCTCCAGCCCAGTAAGCCCAGTGGCTGGAGCTGTGTAGATGTCCTACCTGCTCTACCATTCCAGAGCCCACATGGGATGGAGCAGCTGGCTGGTGATGTCACTCTGGCTCTAACCCTAACCCATCACCTCTCTATGACTGTCTGAAATAAGCTGGCACATGCTCATTTGACCCTTTCCCCAGAAAAACAAAGTACAGCCCATTGCCTGAGGCTGCAGGGGCTGCTGGGGTGCAGACTCCGGGGAGATGCTGACACTGAGCTGTTCATCTCCCAGCTGACTGGTCTGTACCTCCTCCTGGCTTGGTTGGGTTGTTGCCTGGACCATGCTGAGGAGGATAGATGCAGGAGATGCTGCAGTGTGAGGAGCTACAGAGCTCCAAGAAGGGAAGAGAGATCTATCCTGATGCTGTCACTGTGCTATAGGGACAGGGGTGGACTCCTTCACCCTGCAGTAACCAGACCATGGTGCTAGCAGAGTCTGACTGGTTGCTTGTGGTGGAGAACCCCAGCTGGCCCCCCGGCTCCCTCCAGCAGACATGGATGTGCTCAGTACTTAGATGGGGAGATGTGGTGCCTGCTGCTGCTTCTGCACCTAGAGAAAGCTGCTGGGATGGCTGTGGAGCCAGCACCCTTGGGGAGGTGAGGGCTGGATGTCTGTGTCCTCTTTTGCATCTCTAATGTATCCCCCATGTGGAATCCTGTTTTCTCTAGGCTGCACCAGTTCATTCTCTTCCAGCTGTTGGAAGCACAGGGGGTTGCTTACTGTTACTTGCCAGGCTGGCAGTGAACTGGGAGGGCTCCAGCTGGCATGCCATAGCTAGCCCCAGGCTCGGCTGCTCTCTGACACAGGAACCCCAGTGGGAAAATTATTCCCACACAGGCAAGCAATCACAAATCAGGGCCAGGCTCTGTTCCCTTGCCCTCTGTGCCCATTGTTGGGATATTTTTACAGTCACTGCTTGAATTCTGCCTTCTTTGAGAGCTGGGGCAGGGAAAGGTGGAGGCTGGAGACATTCCAGCCATGGTGAGGCAAGATGTCCCCAGCCTGCCAGTGCAGCCCCCAGCCCAAGTTCTGTCCATGCTCAAGAGCTGCAATGAAGAACCAGGAAAGAGCAACCACGGAGCACAGCTGGGTTGGGCATGCCCAGAACACCTTTTGGTGCTGGGTCTGGCAACCTCCTGCCAGAGGTGCTGCTGTGGTGGGATGGGATGCAGCAGCCTCGCGGGACGAATTCTCACCCTGCGGCTGCTGATGACAGCAAGACCAGCATGGTTACACTTCCCTGACAATCTCTTTATGCCAATTTCATGCCTCAGATCTGCCCAAGATCTGCCCTTTTTCTATGGGGGGAATAGCATGTGAGGGGCTCCCCCTCCACCCACAGACCCTGGCTGGCATCCACTGCCTTCAGATGCTGTGGCAAAGTCATGCCACACTTTAATTACATCAATTAATTCCTGAATACCAACCTAACTATGGCATGGGGCAGGGCAGGGGGCCCGGGAGAGAGGAGCACAAATGGGCTGTTGTATTGTCCTCCTGTCTCATCGCCTGCCAGGTCCTGCTGGCCTGCCCCCATGCTCTGAAATACTTCAGCTTCCTCATGGCCTGCCTCAGGCACTTGGCTCTAGCTCCCCTCCAAACTGGATGTCCAGGATCCTTTCTGAAGGCTCCTTTTGCCAGAAGAGAAAGAGCTGGGAGCTGTAGAAGTCAGGGAGGGTCAGGGGCCCAGGGGAACAGACAGTGTTGTGCCCATCCCTGCCGTCACACCAGGAGTCCCATGGTCCATGCATGGGGGACATTTCCCAGGGTGTCAGGTTGTCTCTTGGCTGTGTCCCCATGAGTGTGCTCAGGGACAGCCAGAGGCTGCATTGACCCCATGGCTCCATGAGGTGTTGCTTCACCCCAGCTGATAGCAGCTGCAGTGCCAGTGGCTGGAGAGCAGTCAGCTCCCATATGGCCATCCTGCTGCACAGTGCCTCAGGTGTCTGGGAAGTTCATATGTGAGCTGGCTGCCATGGTTCCCTGCTCCCAGATCCTATCCATGCTGACTCTTGATTTTCCCAGGGGACTGAAGCCTGTTTAATGCCCCCAGGTTGTGTGAGGCTTCCAGGGACATGGAGGATGGCCAAGAAATCCATGCTTATGCCTGGGAGATACAGTCCTCAGCCTGCTGTGAGCAGCCTGGGGAACTCAGGGCATTTTGTCCCTGTGCATCTTGTTTCATACAGCTGGAATGGTGGCTTCACATCAGCTCAGGGCCTCCTGACCAGGAGGGGTGTGCTAGTGAGATCTGGGCAAAGACCAGGGCTTGATGAAGATGGGGAGAAAGGCACCTGAATGGTTGGTTGAGCTCCTGGGTGCAAACCCTGTGGACACTGGAGCTGCTTTGCCATGGGACTTGGGATGTGCCCTGCACAGCCACCTGGATGCCACTTGCCACTAGTAGCCCCAGAGCCTGTATCCAGAAACACTCTAGAGAATACTGGTTGGCCATTGCTATGCTACTTTCTTGTTCAACATTTCCTGTCAGAAGAATTCATCATCTTCTGCCCATCCCTGGGGCCCCCTTCCTGCTCTAGGATAAGCTGGGCAGGGAGAACCCTCAGCCTCATGTCATGTGGCACCCAGGAGCTCAATTTACTTTCACCCCTTTTCCCTCTCCCTGAAGCTGAGGCCACACCTTGCCCAGGTGCCTCTTTTTCTCTGATATTTTATCCCCAGGGGTTGGATGGTTTTCAGCAGCAAGCTGAGGCTGTGCTGGGGCAAGGTGGGTAGAGCTGCCCATTAGATGCTGGTTCCTGGCTCGAGGCTGAGCTGCCCACTGGATGTTGTTTTGGCTGCTTTGCTAAGGCATTGGCTGCTGGTGGCCCTGCTCCCAGCAGGAACATTTGGAGAAGGCAGTTCCATTCAGCCCATTGTCATACAATCTGCAGGAGCATTATTGGGAGGGTTTTTACTCATCTGCTGGCATTTCCCAGTCATGGGTCCTCCCACCCCACCAGGGGTTCAGCCCTGTGGTGCTGCTGTGCTCGTGTACCCACACTGCTCAGAGCAAGATGGCAAATGATTAATGGGTGTGGGAAAGTCAAATGGTCTTTGTATGGATTGCATGCAGCTGGAACAGAGAGGAGGGAGAGAAAGAAAGGAAAAGGGAGAGGAGAAAAGGAAAGGGAGAAAGAAAACAATAAAGCAGGAAAGAAAAAGATAAGAAAATAAAAAAACCACCCATAATTATAATTAAAACAAGACGGGGGAAAAAAGAAAAATAGAAAAAAGAAACAGAAGGGAAAGAAAGAAGAACAGCAACAGCAACAAAAAAGCAACAGTGATTAAACATGAGGAAACAGTCCCAGCCTATGTGGTGCTTTTGGCTGGGAGCACTTCCCATTGAGATGATGTGCCTGCAGGGCTGTCTGGAGGAGAAAGCCAGGCTACACTCCTGGAATGTAGCCAGGCTACATCCAGGCTTCTGCAGGAATGAATACTTTGGGATCAAAAGTGGTCAGAGGTTGGAGCATCTCCCCTGTGGGGAAAATCTGAGAGGTTTGGTATTGTTCAGTCTGGAGAACAGAAGGCTCTGGAGAGACTTTAGAGTCCCTTCCAGTGCCTAAAGGGGACTTGCAAGAAAGTTGGGACAAACATTTTAGCAGTGTTTGTAGTGATGGGACGAGGTGAGGTGGCTTTAAATTAAAAGTGGGGAGATTTAGATTAGATGTTAGGAAGTATTTTTTTACAATAATGGTGGTGAAGCCCTGGAACAGGTTTCCCAGAGAAGCTGTGGCTGCCTCATCCCTGGAAGTGTCCAAGGGCAGGTTGCATGGGGAGTTGGGATAGTGGAAGGTGTCCTGGCTCATTGAACAATTTTGGACTGGTTGACCATTCAAGATCCCTTCCCACCCAAACCAGTCTGTGACTCTATGATTATATTTCCCTGCAGTGAGGTGGTGGGGTGCTGCTGCTTGGTGGAGAGGAGAGGTCCCTATCTGTGCCAGGGGTACAGAGGAGCTTCAGTCTCTCTTGGGTATTCCCAGCCAGGCTTCCCACACAGTGCTGCCTGCAACAGGACTGATGCTGGGCACCACATGGTCCAGAAAGGCACTGCAGAGCCAGCCCTGCCAACACCTTACCCAGGCCACCCTCAGGTGGAGAGTGTGAGCTGCTGTCCTCCAGCTACCTTGGGCCCCCCTATACACCAAAGTGGTGCTCTGGAGACTGAAAGAAGGGTCCCTGAGCTGCCTTCCTGGGAGATAGAAGCTGCTTGCAGAGGGGCACAGTGTGAGCTCACACAGGGGTCACAGGGCA
>NC_031783.1:541867-570618 GCF_001522545.3 Parus major
CACAGGGCACAGTGTGAGCTCACACAGGGGCACAGGGCAGTGTGTGAGCTCACACAGGCTCTGTGTGGGTGGGTGGCACTGTGTGGGTCTGCACAAATGTGTCTGGATATGCAGCACATGGGCTGTGTGTAAATGCACCGTGTGTGATTCTACTCACAGATGACAGGAAGGGCTAAGTGTGAGCTTGCACATGTGTGTGCAGGTGTGCTACTCCTGGGGAGATAGGATCAAATGGAGCCCCAGAGCCTGAAATAAGAAGAGAGGATAATTTTTGCAGTGAAAGCATTCCCTTCACAGCGGAGGGTTGGAAAACAAATGGCTCTTCCAAAACAAACGGGGTTCGTTGGCCTCAGCACTGGAGAGAACTGCCAAGAGGCTGCTGGGTAGGAAAGGCCATGTAAACATTGGTTTAATCCCTCTGTCCTCCCGCTGCCTGCAGGGATGCTCTACCAACATCCCTGCCTCTTGCACCCCAAGATGCTGCAAGGCCCCAGGGAGTAGTCTGGGGACTGCTTGTCTCTCAGGTCATTCCTGGCTCCCCCTCCTTGGCTTCCCCAGGCCTGCCTCCCAAGTGGCTGAGGTTTCTGGGAGCTTTTCATCCTCTGTCAGGACTCACACTCTCTTTGCTGCAGGCACAGGGCATTTGTGCATCCAAGAGCAAACAGGAGACTACACCTGGGGCTTCTCAAAGATACACAAAGAGACAGTGAGAGGCAGCAGCAGGAGCCCACGAAGACGTGGACAGATCATGAGGCCACTGTGAGTGTTCTCAAATATTGTAGTAGGGGCCTGGAGAGTACTGGGAATCTGACCTTGGAGACACTCAGATGGGGTGAGGTGGGAATCTATCCTTGGAGATACTTGATGAGCAGCCCAGGAGCTGCCTGCTCAGAGCTGGTCTGAGTGGGAGCAGAGTGTTTCATGAAGCCTCACCATCCACCCTGCTCTGGGGAGAAGGTTCCTCCTGCAGAGGGGGACTGCAAGTGCCCCACACTCACAACCCAAGCAGTGTAGCAACGGTGGGCATGGGAACTCTTTCCACCCCTTCTGTTCCCTGCAAGAGCAATGAGTCCAGGTGCTGCATTCTCATGTCCCAGTGCTGCAAGGGAGTGAGTCTGCATGATAGGCCTGCATCTGTGCTTGGCTCCCATGACCCAGGGACCGCTCTTCCTCCTCCTCCTCATCTTTATCCTCCTCCTCCTTCAGCGTGTTGTTCCATGAAGGCCCTTTGGCATAGTGCCTGCTATACACTGTGATGTCTGATTCAATCTGAACCAGTGTCTTGCTCACCAGAACCACAGAAAAGACCTGGGACAAGGTTCAGCAGCATCTGGCAAATGTAGAATCTGCTCAAAAAATGTTTATGGTAGAGGAAAAAAACAGCAAAACCTTGAGGAAAGAGAGAAGACAGGCAGCAACCCTGTGAGACCCTTACCTCAGGAGAGGGAAGCAGGAAACATAAGGAGACATTTATTTTAAGTAAACTATAAATATCAGACTACAACAAATTAATGTAAGAAAAGAAAAGTTGGTCTGAATCCAAAGATTTACAAAAGGTCCTGAGCAAATGTGTGATTGAGTCTGGCAATGTGGGGTGTGTGTGTGTGACGGTGTGTGTGCTAATCAAGGGCTACAGCACTAGATATGGCATCATCCCCCAAATTAAAAACAGCAAATTCAAAATTGAGACAAAAGTGTGTCGGAGTCTCATGGCTGATGATAAGATCAGTGGGTGGGAAGTGAGAGTGGAGCATGTACCTCTGAAAATGCCTGCTGCAGCTGGGAACAGGTGCTGCCATGCCATGCTGCCATCCCCAGCACTGCCAGTGGAGAGCATCCTGAGTACATGGGGATGTGGAACTGGGGGACTTGCTGGATGGGCTGCTATGGGGGCTTCAGGTGCCACTGGTACCTGTGTTCTCACTGGTGCTCCCTGCCAGGACTGGTGTGGGCTGTCAGGTCAGCTCTGGGTTTGTACTACCACTGCCAATCTCCTTTCCAAGTCCCTGTGAACTCTGACAAGCTGGGATGCAGCCACATCCTCATGGGAACACCAAGGTATTCCCAGCTCCATAAGCTTCCTCCCTGGAATGTCTTGGAGAAGAAAGTGCCAAGAACAGTGTCTGGTGGATGCTGCTGCTCCGGGGTCTGCTGCAGCCTGGGCAGGGGAGCCCTGCTAGGGAGGGATTTGGACAGAATTTGTTCATTACCATAGAATCACAGGATGGTTTGTGTTCAAAAGGACCTTAAAGTCCATCTCATTCCAGCTCCTGCCATGGGCAGGGACACTTCCCACTGTCCCAGGTTGCTCCAAGCCCCGTCCAACCTGGCCTTGGACACTGCCAGGGATCCAGGGGCAGCCACAGCTTCTCTGGGCACCCTGTGCCAGGGCCTGCCCACCCTGCCAGGGAACAATTCCTTCCCAATATCCCATCTAGCCCTGCCCTCTGGCAGTGGGAAACCGTTCCCTTTTGTCTTATCACTGCATGTCCTTGCTGAAAGTCCCTCTCCAGCTCTCTTGTAGGCCTTCAGGTACTGATAAGCCCCATTTAGGTACAGGAGAGCTTAACTTAGGACTGACGTTTACAGGGTCACAAGATGATTGGCTTTAGTCACCAGTAAGTTTCCATCCTGGCCAGTATCCGAGTTGGAAGCTACAGGATGTTTCTTCTGGTAACAGTGGTACTGTTCCACTTGGGCCACGACTCATTTTTTCCAAAGATCTCATAACAATGGTACCAATTCACTTGGGCTGCGATTCAGGTAAATGATTTACCAAGGCTAACAAGAGTTATAGCTTATCCTTTGTTCCCCATCTTGGTTGGGCAGGCTCATTCCCTCCTGTACCATTCCAAAGCTCCTGGTACAATCAGGTGATGCTTCACTGCCCAACTACCATCAAGGTTTATCAGGAACTTCTGTCACTGTAGAACTGGCCTGAGGAGGCGTGGGGAAAGGATGCACCACCACAAGACCCATCCCAGGGAAATGCCACAAAACCAGCCTTTCTTGCCCCAAACTAAGCAGGCTTGGTGAGCAGATCTTGAGTTGCAGAGCTTCAGATGTCTGCAGCAGTCTTGGAGCTTGTTTGCAGCTTATGAGCGCTATTACTGTGCTCATGCTTGGGCAGCTTTTGGCTGATCTGCCCCAGCTTTGTTTGGACCTGAGCCCTGCTTTAACTTCGGGCAGAGAATAAATCTGATGGGCATGAGGTGCTGGCCTCTGCTGTGCTGCCAGGCTGATGACAGTGAACATATTGCTCTGCAAGTGGCGCCTGCTTTGTGTGACTGCTCTTATCACAGCCAGCTGACATGTTTCGCCTTTTTCTTTCTGCCTGTAATGCCTCTCTCGCCAGGGGCCAGCCTGGCTTTCACCCCTGAGCCACCACGCTGGGGTGCTGCTGCCTGGGGTGCCTCTGTCCCTTCTGCCTGCTGTAGCTGATGCTACAGGCAGTGGGGGATGCCATCAGTGTGCCCAGGGCCAGGCTGGGTTGTGAGTGACTATGCAGCACCCAGTGCACCCACACCCCCAGGATGGCTGTGCTGGCACCCTGGCTGCACCCACTCATTTCTCCTGGCTGGCTGCCCTGCCCAGGGCTTGTGGGGCCATGTGCTCCTGCCACGGGGCTGCTCCTGCTGCATGGGACAGCCTGTGCCAGGGTGGGTGCTGGTACACTGGATCTCAGTGGGATCTTGGGGTGCTCGTTCCATTGTGCTGGGGTGTCCAACACATCCTGCACCACCATGCTGGCTCTGCCTTCTTCTTGCTCTTCTAAGAGCACAGGTGAAGCTGGGCTGGAGCGGACCAAAGTGTGAGCTGGTGTGCCACACCACACCATGTCACCACTTCTCACCCCACACTGTCTGCAGGAAGCTGCAGAGAGAGGTCTGACCTCCTGTGCTGCCTGTTTTGTCCTCCAGGAGCCTTGCAGGACTGTGGCATGCTTGGAACCAGATGTGTCTGCGGGATTACAAACAACCCATGTAACAGATTACTGTGTCACCACTTGTTTGCTCTGTCTGCCACCAGCATTGTCTGACATCTCTGTGGTCACTGTGGCGTCCTCCAGCTGCCATCACTTGTCACCATTAGCCATACACACTACCCTTAGGCTTGGCCATTCTGCAGATTAGCCATAATTAGTACTGCCCGTCATCACTAATCACTATCTTCATTGTCAGTTTCAGCACCACCCAACACCTCCTATTCCCATGTATTAGGAGTGTGGTGGATTCTCCAGTGCATGGCATCTCTGATCCAAGATGAGATATCTTTTTTGAAGGACATTGCTTGGTTTCAACACATCCTGGAGACCTGGATCCCTGAGCAGGTTTTTCCAGTGCTCCTGAGGCATTGAGCAGCTTTGTCCCTTCATGGCTTTGGGAGCACCTGCTACCAGTCCCTGCTGTGGGTGATGGGATGCTGTGGCCTCTGTGGTGAAATGAGACCCAGGCTGTGCTGAGTCCTGGGGTGCCTGGGTGAACCAAGGGGGTGCTCAGACAGCCAGGCTGCTCTGGTGCATCTCAGGTGGGGATCTCGGGGATTGAAGGTAGGAGGACATGCCTGCAGATCAGTCCTTCTCTGTAGCCCCATCCCTCTCTACTCCCATGGGACTTTTTGGGGCAGGAGCAGGTACCTGGCAGGGTGGAGGCTGTGAGCAGGCTCTTGGGCAGAGTGGACACCCAGGGTTGGTGTCCTGCTCTGAAATGTGCTGAATGGGAGCTCAAAACAGGGTGGCTGCAGTGCAGAGGGATGTTCTTCTTCCCTCCAGGCTGGTGGCTCTGGTCTGTGCTGTGCCCTGCCCTGCATCCCCTGATGCTGCATCCCTTGCCTCCACGACAGCTGCTGTGCCAACAGTGATGCCTGCAGCACTTGTCTGGCACATGGCTGGTCCCAGCTGTGTGTTTAGGAGAAACACAGAAAATATTGGGGCGGGCTAAGGGGAAGGTCAAACAAACCATTTATTTTCAGGCAGAACAATCAGATGTGAGTGTCTCTGTTTAGGAATCACATCCAGATGCTGAAATTAAACATCTGGGCTTCACCTCTGTGTTTTGTCTTTGTCCCCCAAGTGTGGTGCAGCCTTTGGAACCATCTGCTGAGGAGTTATCACCTCATTCATCAGCCGCCCCTCACCTCTGGCCGGGGCTCCCATATTCCCTCTAATGTGCTGGGAAGGGCTGGGAAAAGTCTTGATTGCAGAACCCCTCTGCTGCTCACACTCAGCCTGCCCTCTGCTCCACCACACATTGTGCTCTGCAGCTGCCACTGGTGCGATGTGTCTGAGGGTCTCGGTTCCACAGGCGTTTGGCCCTTTCCCTGGGCAGCAATGTGGGAGTGTGTTCAGTAAAACTTGGAAGCAGTTCTTTCATGTCCTGGATGAGATGAGGGCTTTTCACTCACCCAGAATGGCTGAGGGGCTGACAGAGGGTTTGCACAGCCCCTGGGAGTTGGATGGGCAGCTCTGAGCTCTCAGGACATCAGTCCTTTGGCAGAGGTTTGTGTGCTGGTCATCTGCAACCCAGGCAGCTCATATCCTGCTGGACAACTTGGCTGGGACAAATAAATCCCTCAGCAGGAGGAGGTCCTGAAACCTTGCATGCAGCCTATGCTGGAACAAAGCTGGCAGTGAGGCCAGAGTGCAGGCTAGCATGGGGAATGTGGCCAGGGTAAACCTCCCCCAACTCAGCTCCAGCTGTTTCCTCTGGGCCAGAGGGTGTGATGCTGGTGGGTACAACCCCCTGCCAGTGGGGCAGGTCTCAGCAGGGCTATGCCATAAGAAGAAGAAGAAGCCAGAGGCTCTGAGGATGGCTCTAGAGACCTGTTTGCCCTGTAGCTGCTAGGTTGTCTCCCTTTGGCAGGGCCCTGGTGAAGGTGGTTTCTAGAGAGAGTCCAGGGCTTGCAGCCCCCATGACATTTGATCTGGCGAGGTTCAGGCTCATTTACAGCATGAAGAAATGCTGGCTTGCTCAACTAGAGCCCTTGCTTACCTTGGGTAATCGAACCCATGCAGTGACACTAGCGATAGATGAGATCTGCACGGTGGTATTTGAACAGTCCCTATCATAGAATTGTAGAATCATAGAACATGCTGGATTGGAAGGGACCTATCAGGATCATTGAGTCCAACTCCAGGCCCTATGGAGGACACCCCAAGAATCCCACTCTGTGCCTGAGAGCATTGTCCAAACACTTCTTGAACTGAAACAGGTTAGGAGTTGTGACCATGTCCCCTGAGCCTGACCAAGCTCTGGGTAAAAAATCTTTTCCCTGATATCCAACCTAAACCTTCCCTCAGATCCAGATATTTCCTTGAATCCTGCCACTGGTCACAGGAGTGAAGAGATCAGAGCTGCCCCTGTGCTGCCTTTCAGAAGGATGTTGAAGAGCTCAACGAGGTCTGCCCTCACTTCTCCTCTTCTCCAGGCTGAACACACCAAGTGCCCTCAGGTGCTCCTCATATGGCCCCTCCAGACTCTTTCCCACCCTTATAATATCCTTTGGATGCTCTCCAATGGCTTCATGTCTTTTTTATGTTGGACATTTGACGTGAGGTGACCCCAGTGCAGAGAAGAATGGGACAATCCCCTCCCTGGCCTGGCTGGTGATGCTGAGTCTGGTTCTCCCAGGACAGGGATTTCCCTCCTGGCTCCAGGACAGTGCTGACTCAGATCCAACTGGCCCTTGACCAGGACCCCCAGGTCACTTCCTGCAGCTTCTCTCCAGCATCTCCTTCCCAGTCCATATACACAACCAGGATTGCTCCATCTCAGGTGCAGAATCTGGCACTTGCCTTTGTTAAATTCCACATGGTTGGTGATTGGCCATGTCTCATTTGTCAAGGTCTCTCTGCAGGGCCTTCAAGGGAGTCAACAGCTCCTCTCAATTTAGTGTTGTTGGCAAACTTCTTAGTATTCCTTTAAGTCCTGCATCAAAGCCATTAATGAAGATGTTGGAGAGAACTTGATTGGAGCCCTGCAGAACCCCATAAGCGACTGAACACCAGTCTAATGTCACCCCACTTACTGTCCCTCTTGGTGTCTGACCTGTGAGGCAGCTGTGGGCTGCCTTTGCCCAGAAAGATCCTGCCAGAGACTATATCAAAAGCTCTGCCGAAGTCCAAAAAGATCACATCTAGTGGCTTTCCTGGATCAAGCAGTTGGTTCACCCTGCTTTAGAAGGAAATCAGGTTTGACAAGCAGGACTTTCTTCTCATGAAGTTGTGCTGGCTGTGATTGATGGCAGCATTGTCCTCCAGGTATTTTTTCAATACTTCCCAGAATAATATTTTCCAGGATTTTCCAGGGCACTGAAACGAGACTGACAGGTGTGAACTTTCTGGGGTCCTCCTTCAACAGCATGAGGGAAACACTCCTTCCACTATGTAACCTCTGGAGCTGAGCAAGAGCGTATATTTTGCTCAGGGGCTGACAACCCCATGGTTTCACTCCTGGGGTGGAATGGAATCATCACTGTCCCAACAAAATGAAGACCTGGCTCTTGTGACTCGGCCAACACAACCGGCTCATTCCTGCCTATGTTGCTTTGGATGTTACTGTGGCTCTGGCTTGCTCTTCCTCTGCTCTTACAGGAAGACCCCCCCAAATTTCCAGTGGGTCTGGAGGCAGGGGATGCTGAAGTCTCAATCCAGTCTATTTACCACCCAATTTCCAGGCTAGCACTGCAAATTGAGCTGCAACAGCCAATCTGTTCTAAAGAAGGAAAACAATCCTACCATGGGGACAGTCCTGCCTCCCTACAGTTCTTTCACTTGCAGACACAAGGCACATTACATCTTGCAGACTTGTACCAAGGACTCATCATCTCTGGGACTGGCCATCAGCTTGGGAATTTCCCTTTCTGGAGGTTAACCACAACTGCTTGTTGGGGTAGATGGGGTTTGGAAGCAGAGCTGGAATAACATAATAACACAAAATCCTCCTTGGTTCTACAAAATCTTCGAAATACAGATTACCATTTGAAAAGAGACTAAATGTCAAAAAGGTTGTTCATTTGGCATCCTTCATCTGCAGAGCTTTACTGTCCCCAGCACTCTGAGGTCTACCCAGCTGCAGCAGAGAAGAGGCTCAGTGCTGCTGCCTGAGGCCATGGCCGTGAGGAACAATCACAAACCTGGATGGGAAGGGCAACTTCATGCATGCTGCTCCCTCAGAGTGTCAGGTGCATAAAGATCAAAATCTTCTCCTCATTTTACTTCATTGTTCTGCTGTGAAACTCTGTTAATGTCCTGGCACAAGTGGTCTTGGAGCACCTTCACTGTGCAAGTCTGATCCAAGATAATAAAAGAAAAACTGGTTCCTTCCAGCTGTTCAAAGAGGAAGGGAGATCAAGCAATAGACCCCAGGGTGTTGGAGTGGTCTCTGGTTCCAGCTCCTCTGCTCAGGACTGGGGTGGCCACTGGCTCTGGTATCCTGGACATGAGTCCCTATTTTTGTTTCCCCATGGCTGGCTCCCTGTGCAGACAGCTCTACTCAGGGTGTGTCAGCCATGGGTAATAAGCCAAGCTGACCTTGTTGGGCCAGCTCTGCAGAGTTCTTCATCCACCCTTTGCTTTTCTTTTGTCTCCTGAACCCAATTTTTATCCCTGAGACTTCAGCCCCAGCTCTGCATGGAGAGGAGCTGCAGTTGCACATGAAAATGGGGCCAACTCTTGCCTCCCTCTGTGGGGTACTGGGGTCAGGTGTCAGCACAATGGGCTGATCCTCATCAATCCACTCCATCCACTGTCCCTGCCATGTCCCTTGTGCCCTGGACATGCAGCAGGGTGGTCACACAGGGTCATCCCAGCTCTGCCACTGGCACTCCTGGCCCCTCACATGCAGCATGACTGGGTCTCAAAGAGTGTGTTCTGACATAATTTTTCTGGCCACATGTTCAGGCAGAGACACATTTGGAGATGATTAATTAGTAGAAAGGAAACAGGTCTAGAAATGAGGACCAGCTGCCAGCTGAAATGGAGCAGTGGTGAGTTTATTGCAAGGGCCAAAGGCTGTGAGCAGCAGCTTTGGAGGGTTTGGGGGATTCCTTGCAGCTAATTGCCATGTGACAAACCCTTCTGGTCTCTGCTGCTGGCAGCCCCTACAGGACTGAGACCAGCTTGTGGTGATCTGTGGTGCCTCAGCTACAGCTTTTATTCAGAATTAACCAACTGACAGGCTTGTTTTATACTACCAGTTGACCATGTTTGATTCAAAAAGGCATGAGAGAAATGTTGGTGTGTTGGTGGCTGTTGAAAGCAGTGATTTGGATGTCCCTAAGCTGACTCCTCTCCTGGGAAGGTCTCATGTGAATTCTTCTGTGATCTGGCAGGACTGGAGACACAGGTCCAGTCTTTTTGGTGGAACCTTGTGGGGTGTCTCTAAATGGACCCCTGTGAGATCCCAACAAAATTATTATTTTCTTGCCTTTTCTTAGCATTCTTTCTGAATGTAGGACCCAACAAACTAGGAGATAGGGCACAAGGGAGAGATATTGGGCAAGGCAGACCCTGCATGAGAGCACCTTTGCTGAAGACTCCTTGTGTATTTGGGCTCAAGTTCAGGCTTGACCTCCAGACAGGTATTTTGGGGGCTGTTCTCTGTAAAAAATCCTTCCCTTGAGTATCTTCATTAAATATAGCCCAGTTGCCTCCATATTTTTTTCTGATGTTACAATCTTCAGGATGCCCCAAACGTACATGATTATCCTTCTTTCCCTACCTTGTACACTCCATGATTCCCATGTCTCCATCTCCTTGGTGGCTCAGCAAGGGCTGGTGGGGATGGCATCAGTGTTCAGATCCAGTGCAGAGGCCAGGCTGGGAGAAGGGACCATACTGTGGGCTTGTGCCTCATGGAGCTCCCAAAAGTTCCAGGCTGCAAGCCAGACACACACACACACACGCAAATATATATATATATATATATATATATATATATATCTGTATGTGTGAGACACCTTCTGCATGGGTGACTTGGAACTCCTTGAGAGGCCCTGGGAGAAAGTGGCTGAAAATCAGGAGTTTCACCCTTGTGAAAATTGTGGTATTTCAGAAATTGCACTTGTCCTCAAGAATGTGGAAAAAGCAACTTTTCAAAATCTTCCCTGGGCTGGAAATTAAAAAAAAAAAAAAAGGCAGCAATGCTCAGTGCTGAAAACCTTATTTTCCATTCCCACATGCCAGCCTGTGCCCTCTGGAGCTGGTGGGACTCTCTTCCTTCCCTCTTCACTCTCTTCCTTGGACCAAGCTTTTCAGGAGGGTTCATGTCAAGCTGATGTCAAACTGCTCAGGTTTGGCTAAACAAGCCTGAGGCTTGGTCTTCGGAAGGAAACCAGAATTGTCCTGGAGAGAAGACATTACTTTTCCAGAAGCTGTGTGTTCCAGAAATCAGCAGAAAACTGTTGATCACCAATGCTGTAGGCAAGTGAGGCTTGGCTGAGCAAGAAGAGCAGGATGTGCCAGACGTAGGAACAAGCAAACCTGCACAGGTCTGGACACCTCTGCCCAGCCAAGGGGTCTCTGCTCTGAGCTTGTGGGCAGAGCAGTGTGCAGTTTAGGCACCTGTGGCTGGGTGGGAAGGACCACCTGAAGGTTGATGATGGAGGTATCCACAGTCTATGGTGGACACATGGAGTATCTTTCTCCTGCCACATCCCCCAGAGCAAATGCTTAGAAGTGGATGCCTGTGGGTAAGTCAGTATTTCATTGGTTGGAAGAGGGGAGCTCCCAGTCCTTCACCTCATGTGTGCAGTCTCACCAGGAGCCACAGCTGAGGCTCTCCATCCCCACAAGGCAGTGGGATGCCAAGCTGGAAGGGCACTCAGAGGGACAGATGTGCAGGTGGGAGCAATCTGCACCCTGGCTGGGGCTATCTTTTATTTACTGAGAGGAACAAGAATAATGACATGCTTCATTCCTTTATTTCCCTTGGCTTGGGCTGTTAGTAGGGCTGATCTGTGCAGCAGATGATCTCCTTGAGATCGGAAAGAAGTAACCCTTTTCTGTGAAAAAACATGAATTAATATCATAGGAGATGATGTTACCTGCAGCAAGGCCTGATAGCAGCTAATGTGAACCAGCAGCTCCCAGGCCTAGATCTGTCTACAGACACCCCCAGCACCGTGCTTAGGGCTAATCATGACTCCTTTTTTTGGAGATGTTTAGCCAGGGAAGTTGCTGATGTGGTGGGGATGGTCTCCCCATTCTGGGGATGCGGATCCTGAGATTTCAGACACCCTTAAGGGTGAGCCAGGATATTTGGCTGTGTCCTGGTGAGACACTTGCTCTGGTTGCAGTGGGGCATTGCAAGAGATGCCCACATGGGGCTGGGAAGGTGGTGTAGGATCTGGGTGAAGGTTGGGCTCAGGTGCCCTGGGGTGAAGGGTGCTGTGCATGAGCGTGGGGAGGAGCAAGTGATCCTCAAAGACAGGAGAGCAGGTGGAGGCAGTCCCATTGTGGAGATGGGAGTTCTCTGGGGGTGCCCTCCCTGGCCATGGGCAGGTGGGGCATTGCCCCTCCAAGTTGCTCCCCTGGCTGCAAAGCCCTACAGCCAGGAGAACTCAGAGGCACTTTGCTGTGACAGAGTGAGTTGGACCCCCTGCCTGGCATGGGAGCAGGAGGCAGAGATTATCTTAATCAGGCTAATTAGAGTATAAAACCACTGAGAGTGTTCAAGTGGACAGCATATTTGGGATGTCACACAGGTATCCCAGGTATTTTCCCTTCTTTATCCATTCCCTCCCCGGGGGAACCTGGCAGAGAGCTGAAATTCAGGGCTGCAGGGGCCACCCCACCACCCACCCCCTCTCATTCCCATTGCTTCTTGCCCTGGACTGCTCTTCCCACGACCTGCCCTGACTGATCCTCTGCAAAGGTCAGCACCGGGCTGGGACCTGGAGCTGGCAGAGGGAATGGGGCCCCTACAGTGCCACAGCCTCTCTGTGGCCGGACATAGAGCCCCAACACCGCTGAGTCCTGATGGGCTAACAAGGGCTGCTGGCTGGGAGCCAGGCCTGGCCTCAGTTAGGACCACACAGGGACCTGCACCTCTCAGTTCCAGTCTGAACTTGTGGGCAGAGCTTTCTGCTGCTGGATGTAGTTACAGAGCTACTTCCAGCTGTGGGGCCTGGATCCATCCCAGTGCTGCCAGCTGACTCTGGCTCTGTTGCACCAGCTCTGGCTGGCTGTGCCTTCATCCTCCTGGACAGCAGAGGAGGACGGGCTGGCAGCTCTAAGCTGGCAGCTGCTCTGTTGGGGTGGTTTCTGCTCCCAGGGTGAGGACCAGGCACATCTTCATCTTCAGGTCAGTGTAGGGGTAAAGTGTGGCTGCATCCCAACTGCAGTTGCTGAAGTTTCCAGCCAACATGAAAAACCCAAGCCCATGTGTTAGAGGGGAGGGGAAACAGCAGTTGAAAACACAGATGGGTGTTTATAAAAAGTTTTTGCAATGTGTCAGTTTTTAAGCCTGCAATGGCATTTTGCTGGCTTTCCAATGGAGTTGTGGTGGAAAGGTGTGGGCATGGCTTGTTTGGATGTGTGTCAATGGGTATATAATAATGGCTTGCCAGGTTCTAGATAAACTTCTAGTCCTAGAGGTAAGGCAGGAATCCACCGCCTGAGTGGCCCAGACCCTCAATCAAACCAACTCCTCTTTGGGGGATGGTGGAAGGGAGCTCACTTCAGTCACTCCTTTTTGGGCAGCCATGAATACAGGAAGGAGGTGAACTTCTGGAGAAGTGGCTGAGCTGATCCTCATGGAATGTGGCACCACCTCACTGACCTCAGGGCCTTGCTTCCCTCCCGATGTGAGTTGCACAGGGATGCTTTGGAGCCACGAATCAGATGGATATCCTGCTTCATGGAGACATGTCCCTGTGCAAGGAAATGTTCAGCACAAGGTGAAATGTCTCATGGCACTCTTGGTGATCTCTCACTTTTGTGGCTGCTGATATCTACCGCCTGCTCTGGAAGCAGAGCTGGCCTCAAACCCTCTGCCACAGTGGCAGAGGTGGTGATGAGGAGGGGGTCTTTTCTCTCAGCAGACTGCCACTTCTAAACCCATCTTCCTAACACAGACTGACTTTGAAGGAAAGCTCCTGAGTATGCATTTCATTAAGATTTAATAAAGCAGCTGCCTGCTCCTGAAGAACAAAATTATTATTAGACCCTTTATTGAGGATTAATAGCTAAGTAATCAGCATGTATCTGGTTCCTACAGGCATCTATTACATAGCTTCTAAACCTCAGTGAATATGTTTCTAATTGGCTTTTAAGAACATGCTGTTGCTTTATTAAACTCTAATTAAATGCATATTGGGTAAAGTCCATTCAGAAGTGGTTATTGCAAACTACTTGTCATTACCTAATATGTGTAGCCTAATTGGCCCTCAGCTTATTAGCTCTGTTAATTATTAGATTTTATGGCCTTTGTTTGGGCTTTGTTTTTGTAAACTGGGTTACATATGTTGTTTTCTTCCATATTCAAAGCCTTCCCAAGAAATGGGTACTGCTGGACAGGCAGGGACTGGCATTGGGTTTGAAGAGCAGAGCAGACTGGGAGTGGCTCTTCCCAGTTGACAGATTTTTTTTAGGGATGCTCATGTGTCTCCCACTTGTCTTGGGCTCAACCCTGATGGAAAGAAAGTTTTCAGGATGGGCTGAGGGTTTCAGGATGGGCTCCAGCCTGGACCATCCTGGGGCCACCTTGGGGCTTGAGCAGAAGGCCTTTACCAGGCTCAGGTGCAGCTTCCACGTGGGACCTTACAAACCCTCCAGCCTCGTATATCAATTTCCTGCCAGGTGGAAGTACGAGGTGGGGCAGCCACACCAGCTAGCAGCATCCTCATCCTTGCAAAATGAGGGTGCTATTTCTGCCTTCACACAGTTCTTGAGCTCCATCAAGCATCTGTTGCATGCCTGCAAGCTCCTTTCCAAGAACCCTGAGAGCATAAATTGTATGACACCCAAAATTAGGGGATGTGTAGGAGGTTGGAGCACAGACTGGCTGAACAGCAGAACAAGGGATGCTGATGTGGTGTTTCAGCAGAAAAGAAGTGCTGCATGTGTGATCAGTCAGCAAAATGCTTATGGGAGGATGCAGTGTTGAGAAGTATTGCATGGCTGATCTCTGGGAAGCTGCATGGATTTTAGTTTGATAGCTATTTTCTGTATTTTTTTTCTGGCAGTATCAGGACATGTCCTTTCAGCAGATTCAGGACAGGCCACTTCCAGGGCAGGTTAGGGAAAAAAACGGCACTTTGTAATCTGCTGTTGCATGATGTTTTCTAAGGCAAAATGGAAAAGTCAAAATCAAAGAAAGTCAGAATCAAAACAAAAATGGTTCAATTTTCCCAAATTGATGTGTGGGGTTTTTTTGTTTTGTTTTGTTTTGCTTTGTTTGTTTGTTTTTTTCAGGGAGAGGAAGGAATTTTCCATGGTTGAAGAATTTAAAATTTCAGAGGCCTCCAGAGTGTCTCAGAGGGAGATGGTGCCAGCTGTCAGCAGAGCATCCATCCTTTGCCCTGCCCCGCTCTCCGGAGCCCGAGTGCCGCTCTCGGGGCTCAGGTGCCTCCCCGGGGGTGTTTTGGGTCCCCCGGGGACATCAGCCATCCCTGGGTGGCTGTGCCTGGCTCCGGGCCAGGTGGGCTGTTAAAGGTTCAGAGGGAAAGCGGCTGATCCTGTGCTCATCTCCAGCTGCCGAACCACAGAAGCAGCGCTGCCAGCAGCTGCCGGACCCTCGTGCCCACATCGCGGTGTCCCAGGGGCTGTCACCCCCGTCCCTGCTCCGAAGCCTTGCACGGGGCTAAACTCAGCTCCCAGCCGCAGCCTGCCCTGGCCAGGCAGAGCACTCGGCCCAGGGAATGGCTCTGATAAAAGTGTCTGCCCCTGACAGACGCCTCTTGATCCTCAGCTTTCTGCCACTCCGGATGCTCTGACTCATGGACAATGAGCACCTCGCCCGAACTTTCACCCCCAACTTGAACCACCCCCAAGTCAAACTTGCTAATGCTTGAAACTTTCAGTTAGCCCCCTCCCCCTATTTTTTTTAGGTTTTCTAGCCTTTGTACTTTCTGCATCCCTGTTGGAAGCAAGGGTGCTAAAATACTTTGCAAAAGGCTGTTCTTGCAGTGCTTCCCTGACCTTCCCTCACTAGGAAATGCCGGGAGCTGTGGGAGCAGGCCTGCTCGCTGGAGAGCCTCAGCACAGGTTTTGCAGACCCTGGAGATCTGGAGAAGCTTGAACTTCCCCAGGCATGGACCTCTCTCCAAAGCCAGCAGGAACTCAGAAACTTTGGGGCCTCTTTGGTTTTTCTCCTCTCTTGACCTTGGATCTTTCAACTTAACCTTGGTGTTATATTTATATGTTGTGTGAATATGCCTTTATTTTTCTAATTAGGGTTGCAAATTCCTCATTAAAATGCCTGTAGGCCAGGGTTTGTCTGGCTTGACTTAAGGCCAAATCAGAGGGATATCCAGGCTTGGAGCTGTATCTCCTTGCCATCCTTCAGGGCCAATGGACAAAGAAAACAATCCAGACCTTGGAGGCAGCTCTCCTGGGAAAAGGGTTCCCCTTCTCTGTGGCAAAAGGGGAAACCACACAACTGAATGAAGGATCATGAAAGGCTTTAAGAGGCATCACCAAAAGAAGCCATAGAGAACCTCCTTCTCTTCTGCTTGAGCTTCAGTGGGGATGGAGATCCATGTGCTATGCAGAGAAAATTTGGTCTGAAATTTAAGAGCAGTGAACCATTTATTTATTCATTTGACATTTCCCAATGATTTTGCTGCTGGCTATTTTATTTCAATGGGCTTCCCTTTCCTCTGGCTTTATCAAGATTTTCTTCTCCTTCCTAGAAAATGCACAGGAAAGGGGAGAGGAGAATGTTTTCTTTCCCATGGAAATAGCATTTGACTTCTTACCTGCCCTGTGTGGGGAAAGAGGGAAAAATTCATAGCAAAGTTGAAAATGAGAAATTTTCACTTTGCAATTTCCCTAAAAATAAAAGAAGCTGCACTTTTGGGAATCCTTTTGGTCACTATTTCCTTTTGTTCCATTTGCAGCCATGAAGATGAGTCTCAGGGGGGATTCCTGCTGACTGAATCACAGAATCATGAGGTTGGAAGAGACCTTCAAGATGATCGAGTTCAACCCAACCCTAACACCTCAACAGGGATGGTGACTCCACCACCTCCTTGGGCAGACCATTCCAGTACTTTATTATTCTTTCCATAAAAATCTTTTTCCTAATATCCAACCTGTATTTCCCTTGGCACAGCTTATGACTCTGTTGTCTCGTTCTGTCAGCTGCTGTCTGGAGAAAGAGACCAACCTCACCTGCCTACAGCCACCTTTCAGGGAGTTGTAGAGAGTGATAAGGTCACCCCTGAGTCTCCTTTTCTGCAGGCTAAACAACCCCAGCTCCCTCAGTTGTTCCTCACAGGGCTGCTGTTCTGAGCCCCTCACCAGCCTCGTTGCCCTTCTCTGGATGTGCTCAAGTGTCTCAACATCCTTCCTAAACTGAGGGGCCAGAACTGGACACAGCACTCGAGGTGTGGCCTCACCAGTGCTGTGTACAGGGGAAGAATGACCTCCCTGCTCCTGCTGGCCACACCACACCATTCCTGATCCAGGCCAGGGGCTGCTGGTCTTCTTGGCCACCAGGGCACTGCTGGCTCGTGTTCAGCTGCTGCCACCAGCACCCCCAGGTCCCTTTCTGCCTGGGCACTGTCCAGCCACATTGTCCCCAGCCATTGCAGGGGATTTTTGTGGCCAAAATGCAGGACTTGGCACTTAGACTTATTAAACTTCATCTCACTGGACTCTGCCTATCCATCCAACTGTTCCAGGTCTCTCTGCAGCACCCTCCTCCCTTCCAACAGATGGACATACACTTCCAGCTTAGTGTCACCTGCAGATTTATTGATGAAGGACTCAATACTCTCATCCATGTCATCAGTAAAAATATTGAACAGAACTGGCCCCAGCACAGACCCCTGAGGGACACCACTGGTCCCCAGCTGGATGCAGCACTGTTCACCACCACTCCCTGGGCCCAGCCATCCAGCCAGTTCTGAACCCAGCACAGAGTGCTCCTGTCCAAGCCAAGGGCTGACAGCTTCTCCAGGAGTTCACTGTGGGATACAGTGTCAAAGGCCTTGCTGAAGTCCAAATAGACAACATCCACAGCCTTTCCTGCATCCACCAGGCGGGACCTGGTCATAAAAGGAGATCAGGTTGGTCAAACATGACCTACCTCTCCTAAACCCATGGTAGCTGGGTCTGATACCCTGGCCATCCTGTACATGCTGTGTGATGGCACTCAGTATAAACTGCTCCATTACCTTATCAGGTACTGAGGTCAGGCTAACTGGCCTGTAATTACCGGCATCTTCCTTCCTACTCTTTTTGTGAATGGGTGTCACAAGGACTGGAGCCCTGTTTTGGTTTGTTCCTGTTCCAGTGGAGGTTGTGGGGCTGGGCCATGGGCCAGTGAGCCCTGAGCACCCTGCTGCTGCCCCAGGACCATTACCTGCCCATCATGGAGCTTTAGTGATGGACAGACACAGTCTGTGGCAGGTTGGACACCTGGACACATCCTCAGCTGCACCAGCCATGTCCACCTGAGCATGGCTGTGGGCAGAGGAGTGAGAGGAGAGAAACACTGGCCCAGCTCTCCCCATCACCTCCCCTCAAATGGCTGGATCCTTCCCAGCTCTTCCTGACCATGTCTAAACATCCATGATGGCTTAGGGCTTGAGCAATGCTCTCCCTGCAGCTTCACTGGAGCTCATCTCCCATGAGCAGGAGTGGGATGCAGGCAGCTCTGTGTGCCACCCCTCTGTGCCCTGCCAGCAGTGCCAGCAGCGCTGCAGGTTGTCACTGCAGGCAGGCAGGCAAGGGCAGGTTGGGTCACTCGAGCAGAGTGATTACCTGAGCAGAGGCCTGGACTGGGAGCAGTGGCAGGACATGTGTGCCCAAGGCACCTGGGGTGAGGGGAGAGAAGCCCTGAGCCTGGCTGCTGGGAGGAGCGGAGTGGTGGCACACTGGGGAAATGGCTTCTGGCTCACCAGCTTACCTTTTCTGCAGCCTCCCCTAACTTTTGCATCTGGCCAGTGATGTCAGTTCCTCTGGTGCCCACATCCCTCTGCTGACCCTGCAGGTTGCCCAGCTGAGGGTGGACATGGCTGTGGAGGTCCCACCATGGAGGGGATCTGGATCCCTTCATTTTCCTTCCTCCTTCAACATTCCCCTTGGCTGTGGATCAGCTGGCGGGACCCAGCAAGTCTTGCAGCAAAGATGAGCAAAAAAACCATCTCCTTATGCCTGTAAAAGGAAGAAGGAGAGCATGGCAGAGACAGGCCGTCTGATACAGCTCCACTTTCTGCTGTGGAGGCAGGAAGCCTTTTGGACAGGATTTATTTTGTATAGTCTTCCACGCAAACTGGATCCCCCTCCTCTCCTGGCCATGCCTGGCCTTAAATCATATCCTTTGTAATGACATTTCATGCTTGTGTGGCGCCTTGCTTCTGAGCATCCCCAAGTACTCTGTAAACGGATGTCTTGGAGCCTGCCAGGAGGCTGCAGTACCACCCCTCCACCCCCTTGCCACCAAGGGAAGGTGATAAACCCTTCTCACATATCACCTGGATGCCTGACCATGCCTGCATTGGTGCCAGAGCCTCCTCTGCATTCCTCTTGGCTACCCCTCCCACCCCGGCCATCTCCATGGAGATCTCTGTCCCTTCTGGAGTGCCCAGAGTGAGGTGCTCAGGGATGAGCAGCTCCAGTCTAAGTCAATGGGATGCTGCCCTGCAGCCTGGCACATGGGCTGCAGCATCACCTCCCACCTGGAAAGTCCCTGCCAGGGAATCTGCATAGCTGTCCCCCATCATCAGAGCTGCAGGGTGGACAAAAAGCCACCCTCAGCGTCCCCAGACCCCATTTTTGGTCAGGAATGGATTTCTCTGGTACACTGTACCCTGGGGCAAGGCAGGTGTTAGCTGCATGGACGTCTTGCTTGCTGAATCCAAATAATACAGCATTTCAGATTCCCTCTTCCCTGTCCAAGCCCTCAGCTGTTATCAGGTCCTCCTCAGTCTTCTCCACAGGTTTCTTTAGAGCTGCAGGGTCCCAGGAGATGCATTGGTTTCCATTGGACACTGCTCTGGCTTGGCCCAGCAGCAGAAACAGTCTGCCCTCCCAGATCTCCTCCAGCTCCTTTGGCTGCTTGGCTTCCTCCACTGGACATCCTGGGCTGTGGGCAGGATTGCTGAGTTAGAGACAGCTGGATGACTACTGCATCCAAGCAGGATTTTGGGCTCTGATAGATGGTTTTGGAGGTTGTCTCAAACTACCTACTATTTTTTTGTGAAAGTTGCCTTCCTGGGAAGAATTCTTTTAACTTTCCTCAGAGCTGGAAAACCACAACACAAGAGCTAACTGTTGACAGTGATGCCTTTTGTGTGGGAGCCAGCGGTGAACGGAGAGGTGAACCTTGGGTGTAGATGACGCCTTCTTCCAGCGCAGCTGGTCATTGCTGGGAGAATCAGTGCAGAAATGTCCACAGGCACTTTGGCTGGCTCCAGGTGCTGATGGCGCAGCCCCTTGCCAGGGGATAGACCTCAAATCTGCTGGGCCACTGCAGCTGCTTCTGTGCAGAGCAGAGCTGGTGACCTACTCCAACCTCCAGGGACTTGGCTGTGGGTCTCCAATGAGCCCTGTGAACACCAGGCTGCTCTGGGATTCTTTTTCCTCTACAGAAAGTCAGCTTCATTCTTCTAAGGCACCTAGAGGAAAAAGATTGGAATTTGAGGGGAGGTTTGTGGTGAAGTGGAGAAGATCAAATTCTCTTGTCTGGTCTGGTCTGGTCTCCATCTCATAACTTTATGAGTTAACCATCGACCCATCTCATAACTTCATCCCATCCCATCCCATCCCATCCCATCCCATCCCATCCCATCCCATCCCATCCCATTTTCTGTTCTTCCTCTCCCATCCTACCCTGTTCCATTCCACTCTATCTCATCCCATCACACCCATCCTATTCCACTCACCCCATCCCCCCACATAGCTCTTTCCTCCCATGCCATCCCACCTATTCCATTGCTCTCCAGCTCACCCCCATCTCCTGTGGACATCCATACCAGCCATCCCCAGATGCTGCTCTTGCCAGGGGCATGGGCCCATTGGTGATGGAGGCCAATTGGAGCAGTTATCCAGGATGTGTGTCAGTGAAAACAGAAACCCAATAAGCAAGATAAGCAGATGATTTATAATGGCATTTGTGAACTTTAGGAAAGAGCTTTACAGCCAGATTTTACAGACCACACAGGGAGAGGTTAAACTCTCCAAAACCTTGGAGATTTTTTAAAAAATATTTTTATATTTAAAAAAAAGAGTTTCCAAGAATTAAATAACACAAAAGTGTATGAAATATGATGTAGGGAATGTTCCCTTGCTCTAACATCTGAAGTTAATTTGGGAGACGCTCTGAATAGCTTTTTAAAGAGTGGATAAACATTGGCATCGAAAGTGTAAATAAAATTACCAGACAAAGCGGCCGTTCAAAGGGAGTCGTCCCTGGGATGTTGGCCGGGCAGCTCTAATGGTTGCGTCAAGAACATTTGCAGATAAAACAAGGGCCCGGCTGATTAGCCCAGGCTGAAGTTCTCTGCCTCATCTCCCTCTCCTGATGCCAAAGGCAAGCAGTGCTGGCAGCTGCTCTTGCAGGTTTCCTGCCTGGGGATGGTGCTGGAGAGAGGTTCCCATTTGCTGGGATTCCCTCAAGTCTCCCACACCACCACAGCCCAAAACTTGGGTGCCACACCCCCTGGCAGGATCTACTGAAGCCTAATTAAAGCATATTGGTGCTGGTCTCTTGGAGATCTGGATTTGTCAGTTGTGGCCCAAAGCGTTTCTGAGAAGCCCTCAGGCTGCCCCATTGTGTGTCATACCCACTGCTTCCCCCAGGACAGTCCTACTCCCCCAGATGTTTTGGCTGGCCCATGCTTGGTTGGTCACAAATATTCTGAAATACAACAGGACCTTCTGTGTCACTGGGTTTAAGACTGCAGCTGGTTGGAAGAACCCAGAGGGGTTGTGTCTCTCCTGAAGCACATCTTTGCACCAGCATCAGGGTTCTCCATGACAGTCCCCCAACAGACTGTGGAGGGAAGGCAAAAACAGTGAAATGAACTCTGACATCTCATTTATATCTTCTCAAGAGGAAGAGAAATGGATGGATTTGAACCGACCTTTTGTTTGCATCTTTGTGTACGAACTTGAAGGGAAACCTCTGGGAGTTGTCTTTGATGGAGCAGTTTGTGAATGAGAGGCAGCTGTGGGTTAGAGTGACTCTGGCAGTCAGATCCCCATCATGAGGTGCTTCTCCTTGCCCTGTGTCTCTACCAGAAGGGACTTTCCTGGGAGGTGTAGAAGTAGGAATGGGTGTAGATAATAATATTAACTCTCCTACATCAGGAAGCTCTTACCTTCACAGCACCCAATCCTGAGGGCTGCTATTGCATTTGAATATACAGTGTCAGTTTCTTCTTCAGCTGACACCTGGGTCACGGCTCTGCATCCCTTGATTGGGGAAGACAAGATGGTAATAACAGCAGCCATGACAAAACACAGGGTGTAAATCCACCTGTGAGTTAACCGAGAAGAGCTCACAGCTGCCTACGCTGCAGTAGGGACACAATAAGCACCATTCATGGCTGGGGGACTGGTGGGCTGCTCCTGGTGCTCATGGCTCTGGAGACTCAAGAGTTTTGCATCCTGACTGACCCAGCCTAGGGAATGTGGGGGATCCACCACATATCTGCCAACATGCCAATCGGGAATTGGGTCCCACTGCTCACTCGTGACCTGGGCACTGCTGTGCTGGGTGAAGTATCAGCTCTTGAGGCTGAGGAGCAGCATGAAGGGCATCATCACAGGTAACCCTGCAAGTCCCCAGTGGTGACACATCCTGGTTTCTCTTGCCTTGCCCTGGAGACCATCTCCTCATTCCTCCTGGTGCCCTGCTGTCAGAGCATGCCCATCTTGTGGCCAGCCCCAAAGCCTGCGTAGTGGAAGAAAACAAGCTGGTTTGAAGCATGACCCCTATCAGATAGAAGTTACAAAATTATATTTTAATATTTCACCTACTCAGGTGACTTTAGGATGGATAAAGCCATGAGGACTCATTTGCTCTGCCCCTTGCCTGGCAAGGGGGTTTAAAATGACCATAACTCTGACCTTTTATTCAGTCTTGAATTTGCAGTATTTTCTTGAGTGATAAAGAAGAAACCTCCCATTGACAGGGCTAGGGAGATGCTGTCCTACACCCTTGGTGTTAACCACAACCAGCACTAGCTCCTCTCTGCATCCCTGGGTGAGAGCCAGCAGGAAGCGGATGCCACCTGCCTGGGCACCAGCTGGCAGGGCTGTGCTTCCCCAGAGACTGCAGCAGGGGTTTTATTGCAAATAATGGAATAATTACTCTTTTTTTGCCTGGGACTTGCCTGTAAACAGCTGCTAACTCCTGTGCAAGGGCTCATGAGCCCAAATTCCCATCAAGTGGATCACTAGTGCCTTTGGGATGGAAGAGCGTGGCACCAAGAAAGGGACCCTGGCTCAGAGGATGCCCGGTGTGGTTGCTGTGGGCTAGGGCTCGTGCAGACCGCCCTTGTGCATCAGCCTTTGTGCCACTTGTGTAAACTATTACAGCAAAGGGCAAAGGTTAAATGCAGCACATGTGTGGCATCAATTAACAGGATTTCAAGGTCTCCAGTGGAGTTTCTGCTCAAATCTCTTGCGGCAGGTTCAGTTTTCTTAACCCCTCCAATGCCATGCAGTCAGAGGATCTTGGCTCTGCCAATCTATTAGGGGGGAATGGGCTTGTGCTGGCTGGGGCTCTCCAAAGGGAATGTTTCAGCATGGGCAGACAGGGACACCACACCAGTGGTCTGTGGACCAAGCGGGAGAGACTGTACTCTTTCTACTGGAAGTGTCCTTGGAAGGGTGTCAGGCCCTGGCAAGACACCCTGGTGCATAAGCAGCCCCTCATCATGCCCTCTCTGCTTCAGGTCCATCTACCCTGTCTTAGAGTCCTCATGGAGGGTGGCTGCTCCTGTGTTTGGTCCCAGCCAGACTCTGCTCCACTGAAGCACCCCATTGTCCCGATGTGTCCTACTGCTGAGGGGACAAAGGTTCCTGCTGGGCTTGGGACTGCTGGTGCCTTCCCTCCCTGCCTGTAAAACAGACACAGTCACCTGCCACTGCCCAGGGGCTGGGAGAGGATGGCTGCAGTGAAAGTCTCAGCAATGATTCAAAACCAGGACAATTTTGGTGGAGAAACTGTGGTTGTGAATCTTCACGAATCTGAGGCCATTCAGATCTGCTCCCAGGCAATGTACTTAATCACCACTTATCTCCTCCTGGATTTATCAGTCACACTGGGCACACTGGGAGAGGGAGTGGTTTAAAGGATGGTGCTGTGACTCAGGCAGCTTTTAGTGCATTCCATATCTCCTGCAGCTGATACATCAGAGACCTGGATGCTGCAACTTGGCACTCAATCTCTGCCAAGTTGTCCTCCCCAATTCTGGATGTTTCTCCTAAGGGCCAGGACATTGGAGTCAGAGTGCTTGGGCAAGGGCTTCCACTTGGCTCTTTTGAGAGGGTTTGACAAGGAAAAGGAAGGCTTTACCTGCCACCACCATAAAGAAAAAATGAAAATGTGACATGGGCATGATCTGAAGACTCAGAAGCTTTAAGATATTCTAAAAGCTTCCTGATTGCTTGTGCAGATTTTTGCCTACACAGATTGCTAATTTTCCATGAACAGGTGCTGCTGAAGGGAATCCTCCCTTGGGGGTTTCAGTTCCTGGGGTTTCCAGTCCTGCCTCAAGGCTGGGTACCAGTGTAATGGATGGGTCAGGGCTGGGAGCCTAATGAGGAACATCAATCCAAATACCGACCAATCTGGACATGTAAATAGGACATGTAAATGCCCTACTCCAGCTGTGTATCCCTAACATCACTTTGCCCATGCATTCCACTCCTTTTTGTGAAATGAATAATTTCAATCCTCCAAGTGAAAAAACTCAGCCCCCAAAACATTCAAAACCACTAGAAGCCCCTGCATTTTGTTGATTTTGATCTGTTTTTCGGTCCTGCACCCTGTTAAGATGAACAAAAAGTATGCTTGAAAAACAGATTTTTTTTTGCTCTGCCCACAGCTCCCCATGTCAGAGCTGAGACTTCTGGCTGAAAGATGGATATGGCCCAGACATCTCCACAGAAATACCCTGTTTGTTAGCAAACCTGTAAAAATCTTGGTAATCCCCTTGATCTGAAACAAATGGGCTGTGCTGTCTGGTGCTGATTTTATTATCAGACACTGCTTAGTATCATCCCTTGGCTTGGACCAGTGCCTGAGGCTCAACACCAAGTCAATCATGCACTGGCAGGCGAAGGTCTCCCCTGAGCTCTAGATCTGTGCTGGCTCTCCACATGTGTGCAGTATCCTGGATAATACATGTTGGGTTTATAGAGCCATGTGGTTGCCCAGGGACCTCCAGGACCCTTCAGGACAGCACCAATGCTGTACCCAGATGCAGTAGGAGCAGCATAGCACAGCTGTGAGGGTGAAAGCTCAGGTTTTGTTGAGTTGTCCTGATCTCTTCTCCTGGGGTGGGGAGCTTGGCTTGGTGGTTGTGTTTCCAGTGTCTGGATCTTTGTGCAAACACGGGATGAAGAAGCAGGAGTGTTTTTGGGTCCTAACATGATTCCCAGGGTATCAGTCAGCCTGAGCTCTCACCCAACCATCCCTTGGAAATGGGACCTAGAACAAGCCTTGAGCATCCATGGGCTGATTTGAGGACTATTGGGAATCTTGATGGCTTTGAGGCCAAGTAGATCCTCAGCTCAAGTTGGTTGCATTGACTGTGGCCCCTGACAGCAGCCATCCCATCCCCTCTCTCCCTCCGTGCTGACTGCAGCAGCTAACATAAAATTTGAGCCCTCTGGAGACCCACCATCAACCACACGAGCCCCAGCCGGTTTTGTTTTGATTATACATTTGTTTCCTCCCTCCTGGGAGTGTCTGACACAGCTTTTACCTCTCAGCGTGTCAACCCTCGGCTTCCCGCACCACCTCCCTCCCCTCCCGTCGGCTCTGCTTGGATTAGCTCTGACCCCTACTGAACTGTGCTGCCAGAAGAAGTGTCAACCCCTTTCACTTTCCGAGAGCTTTCCAGCCCTGAACACTCAGCAGGGAAGGAGTGTCCTCCAATGGAAAACCTCCCACGTAATTTTTTTCTGACTCTGTGCCCTTGCTGTGCATCTGGGGAGGATAGACTGGTCCCTGCATCTGTCCATGCTCTGGGGGCAGCCTGGATGACCTGCAGCACATCTCTGCTCTCCCCTGAGCCAGCACAGGTGTAAACAGGGAAAAAGGGGCTTTTAAGGAGGGTTTGCTTAGTGGAAGAAAAGGGTGGGATAGGAAAGAATTGGAGGTTAGGTATGGGCACAGCATGGCATGGCATAGCATGGGGCCAAAGGTAGCTGTTTCCATGGGAGTATGGCAGGGTCAGTGGCTGTATTTCTTCAAGGGGACATCCAGCCTCCATGGATGGGTGGACATCAGCAAGATGGAAGGGAGAAGAAGAGCTGGCTGTTGCCACCAGGAGGACAGAAGATGGGGAGGAGGTTTTTCAAATCTTTCCACTGGTTCTGATAGTGGTTGTGCTTCTCCATATGCTAAGCAGCAGCAGCTTAAACATTCTGCAAGAGCTCCAAAATTCATGGGAAACCAGCCCACCGAAATAAAAAGACCATCCAAGGAGAGGGCAGCAGCTGATGCCGTGTACCCACAGCTTGGCAGGGTTAGTGTTTGTGGGGCTGGGAGTGACAATGCCACCCATAAGCAACCACCCTGGCCATCAGAGATGCTGGGTGGTGGGTGTGGGGCCAGAAGCTGGGGAGCAGGGAGGTTAACTCCAGTAACACAAATGAAATAAAGAAAGAGAATGCTGCATGCTAAGGAGTTGCAAATGTTTGGATGCTGGCAGGGATTTGATGGAGCTGCCAACACACAACATGGTTTGAAGCAGGCAGAAAGGATGGGAAATTCCAGGGAAAACCTGCCCCTTTTCTAAGGCCTGTGGTAGTAGACAGAGCCCACCTGGGGTAGGTGTCATAGGGGAGTGCATAGCTGTGTCTTCTCTCAGAGCTTGGAGTTGCCATGGAAAGGGTGGGGGAGGCAAATGAAAATAGACCAGCTGCTCCCAGGTCTGACTGCTGCTGTGTTCCTCTCTATTGGAGCCCCCAGAGCAGCCACCTGTGCAGTCAAGAATAACTGAGCCATGGAGACAACAGCTCAGAGCACAGTCACTTTATTTATAGGACACTGAGGATGTGCCTCAGTCTTCCAGGGACTCTTTCCCCTGTTTTTTTTCCCAAGCCTGCAGAAGCCAGGCAGATATCCAAAGCCATTCCTCACTTTCACAGCTCAGTGAAGGGATGGCCTGCCTAGCTGAAGCTGGGTGAGGGTCACAGGCCTGTTTTGGTCTCACCAGATCAGCAGAAACCAGGACTTCAGCACTGTTGTCCCAGAGCTGAATAGTGGTGCACGCTGTGCCAAAGGGAGGAGCAGCACTGCCCCTGAAGTGAAGAAGGCAGCTCTGGAGGTCTGTGAGGACTCAGGCAGGACAAATCCAGGCTGAAGGTCACATTTAGGGCTGACCTGACCTCAGTGTTTAATGATTTTGTCTTATCCCTGGAAAAGGGATGGACAGGAACCTGGTAAAGCCCAATTGGGCAGGGTCAATGAGGTCCAAGCCTTGCTGTTGTACCCAAAGGAGGTGTTGGGGTGGTGGAGAACAGGGGCCTGAGGGGTTATCTGTGAATTTGGACCCCATCAAGTCTGGTGTGTGGTTATGGGCAGGTCTTGTTCCTTTCTGGAGTGCCAGCTCTTCAGGATGAGCATGAATCCCCTTGCTGGCTGACGGATGGAGTCCCACCCCAGAGGAGCTCTTGGTGAGACACTGCTTTGTGTGCCTCGGTGAAAGTGCAAGCCCCCAGGGTGCTTTACACCTGCAGCCCCAGGATGCAGGAGCATCCCCTTTTCTTTAAGTCCTCCTGATGCCTCCTGACCCCCATGGCTCTTCAGCCATGCCAGCTCACTGTGGTTTTCTTGGTCTTCATCAGCAGCATGTTTAGCAGCTCTGTGGCCATCGTTCTTTCTGGCATGTTTTCTTTTCCCCCATGATTTTAAGAACTGTATTCATTTCTTTGTTGAGGAGGGAGAGAGAAAGGTCATCCCTTGCTAGCAACTCATTAAAGCAAGACAATGGAAAGAACATCAAATGAGCTCTGGGACCCACTTCTCCAGGCATGTGTGAGGCTGCCTTTTGTCAGTGTAGGAGAGGGGCATCCATTGAGGTGGTGGCATTGCAGGGAGGCTCTCCCCCCCACCAAACCAATCCAAGGCATCACTGGAGGACCTCAGGGTGTGTCAGAGCTTTTGTTTGTTTGTCTTGTGTTTGTGTGTGTGAGCACTATGTACATTCAGCCCTGCTGCCATTAAAAAAAAAAAAAAAAGAAAAAAGAAAAAAGAAAATTTTCTCATTCTCTTCTTCCAAGCTCCCTGGCTTGGACCAGTTCTGTTTCTTTCATGTGGGAGGCAGCTGCATTTGTCTCAATAATTGTGTTTCCCTGTTGCTCTGTACTGCTGAGGACTTGGTGACACAATGAAGATGTGAAGCATTTCTCTTTCCCAGGCCTGCTTCTGGGGGTTTGGTTTTGGGGATATTATGGCCTTCTTTCTCTCCAGGATGCCCATATGGGGTTTGAAGTCCATCTGGCATTTGGCAGGAGAGACATTGCTTAAAGCTGAATGTTGTGCTAAGAAGGAAGCACTGCTCCATGCTTGTGGTATCTCTCAGGATCACTTGCTTAAGTCCACTGCCAGTTCCAATGGGAAATGGTTATGGAGGGGGCCTAACTCCTATGTTTGAGTGTCCTGCTAGGCCTGTTGGCCTCCAGACCACAAACAACCACCTCATGGCTTGTCCCAGTCCCATCCTACCAGCTGCTGGCTGGGCAGCTGTGGTGTTCCATGAGGGAGTGTGGAGAGCTGCACTGTGGGCAGAGGCTGCTTTGGACAGCTACACCCCTGTGGTTCATCACTTGTTCTGAACATCCCCTGGCCTGTCCTGTCTGGGACCTAATCCTCATTGCACATCCATCAGCCCCTGGAGGTGGGGAGTGCAGCACAGCAAGGGCAACCTGCTTGAGGCGCTGGGCCCAGAGCAGCACAGGGATTTAAGGTGGGGCCAGAAGGAGCATGGGTGGTATGGGACATGAGGTGTGGGGCAGATGGGGCATGAGGTGATTTGGCATGCAGCTGATGTGGGGCTTGTGTGGGCCACTTGGGGGGTAAAAGCAGGGGAGGTACCTCACAGGTTCCACGGAGTTCCTCCATGCTGGAACCCATGAGGGCTGACCTTGCTGACACGGAGGGGTCAGGATGTGAGAGCAAGGAGGGACCTTTGGGGGCAGAAGCTTTGTGACCCCCGGGGCCGGGCCGTGCATCCCCCGGGGCCGGGCCGTGCATCCCCCGGGGCCGGGCCGTACATCCCCCGGGGAAGGGCCGTACATCCCCCGGGGCCGGGCCGTACATCCCCCGGGGAAGGGCTGTAAATCCCCCGGGGCCGGGCCGTACATCCCCCGGGGAAGGGCTGTACATCCCCCGGGGAAGGGC
>NC_031783.1:570758-636344 GCF_001522545.3 Parus major
CCCGGGGAAGGGCCGTACATCCCCCGGGGAAGGGCCGTGCATCCCCCGGGGCCGGGCTGTGCATTCCCCGGGGAAGGGCTGTGCATCCCCCGGGGAAGGGCCGTTCATCCCCCGGGGCCGGGCTGTCCTTCCAGGCAGTGCGGAGAGGTGGCAGCAAAGGCCCTGGGACGGGGGTCCCGGGGACCTGCCGCCGCAGGCTCGGGTGCCGGGTCCCGGCCCGGGAGGGATGCACGTCCCCCCCCGTCCCGACGTCTGCTCCCACCACTGTCTCTAGGTCGTAATATCAGAGAGCGGTTTTGCCCACTTCTTTAAAGAATATCTAGTCCATCCTCCTAGAAATCTTTCTCTGTCCGACCTGACCCCAAGCACTTCCAGGAATGGGGCATCTCCAGGGACACCCAACATGGGCTCAGGGATCAAAATCTACTTCCAGGTCTGGATGAGCTTTAGCATTTCTGCCCCCTGCTCCAGTCTGGAGCTGTCCCTCTGTGCCTGCTGGTGGCTGAGGGTGTTTGACTCCCACGAAATCTGCATGTGAGACTTCAGGACTCATCAAAGTTGAAGTTGAACCCTTATCCCAGGCTGGCTGGGTGCCCACAGCCCAGCCAGCCCTAATCTGAGGCTGTACATTGCCCATGTTTAATGAGGTATCGCATACGGATGTGTCCGACTGTGTGTATGCACATGTCGTGGGCTCTGGGTGTCTTGCTCAATGTTTGCATCTGTCTGTTAGCAGGTTTGGGCATCTGGAGCTGTTCCCCTTGCCTGATTAAATATCTCCCCAGGAGCAAGCTTGTGTAGCTGAGGATGTTATCATGTGTTGGTGTCTGCTTGGGGAGGTGTTCACAGCTCTCCATGTGTGTAGAATTTGCAAGGTATCTGTGGGTCATGTTGGGCTGCCGAAGATGCTTCTTCCACCATCAGCATTTGCTGAGTGATGGCAGATGGGTGAGTGGCCAAGGAATGGATGGATCAGTGCAGAACAGGGTGGGCTTCCCCGTCAGCGGTGGGCAACCAGTGCTGCTCATGGCTGTTCTCTCTCCCCAAGGGCACGTGGAGCCTAACCTGGACACTATCCTGCATCCCGTGGCCATGGAAGGAGGACAGGGCATCCTGAGGCTTGGATGCAGAATCAGAGATGACCCTGCCAGTGTCTCATTTGCAGTGAGGTGTCCTGTGAGGGGCTGCTAGCAGCTGCTGTGGCCCTGGGACAGGCTGTGCCCTAAGTCTGGCTGAGCCTTCTCTAACTCAAGTGGCTCTAAGGTTCAGGGGACCAAACAGCGCATGACAGACAAGGCAGTGCCTGTGTGACACTCTCTATTCCCATGTCTCTTCCCTCCTGCTGTCCCTGCCTCCACCCAGCTTCATCCCAAGGATCACTCCAAGTTGGGTTAATGCCAGCATCACCTGACCGCTGTCCCTGCAGGGACCTCCAGACCTTGCAGGGCAAAGGACCAGCAGGCTGGGTGGGCTGGCAGCCATGGGCAGTGGGAGGATCACAGCCTCCTGCCCATGTGCTGTCCAACCCATCAGCATCCCCATGAAGCAAAGCCCCTGCTCACTGGGGATGTGCCCTCTGGCTCTCTCCCTTTGTCATGAAGAGCCAAGCATGTGTGCCAGCAAGCTCACCCTGTGGCAGCAGCCATCCATCCCCTCTGGATCTCAGCATTCCTTCCTTACTCCTTGGCTGCAGGGGTGTTTGCCTGTGGATTTTTATCGAGCAATTTGCATCCAGCTACAGAAGCTGGGAAGACTAGAAGGATTTTCCTTCTGGTTTCTCGCAACCAAAGCCAACTTGTCCGAATTACAACCTAGGAAGCATCGCACTGGTGGGAAGTGAGGTCTCCAAAATACAGAGTGCTTGGAAAACACTCTGCCAGAGTCATAGGCAGGCAAGTTGGTGAGGAGCCTATTTGGTCACCATCTTCTCTCACCCATGGTAATTTTCCCCATCTTTTCTCCTGTGGCACCTGAGTGGAGAGGGGATGGGATTTTGGAGGCTTCCTGCGGATCACTTCGCTTCCCCATTTCCACTTTGGTTCAAGAGGTGTTTGATTTTTCTGGGATGATCTTCCCACCTATTTCTTTTCCCACCAGCTTCTCCTGCCCTTCGTCTCATACCATGTGCTGTCAGCCCAATCAGGAGGTTAAGGTCTAGGAGTAAAATCCTGGGGATGGTGGTTTAAAGTGTTTAGTAACATTAGTGGAAGTAGGATCCTGAGCAGCATTACTGACTGGTCTGTCTCTAGTGCTGTCCCAAGAGGCTGGTCACTGGGGGACATCCCTCACCCAGCCTCATGGAGATCTGCTCCTTGATGTGGCTGTCCCAGAGGGACTTATGCCTGTGGAGGCACTTGTGTGGAGCCTGCATAGTCCCAGAACTTGCTGGAGATTTTGTCTCAGATGGGGTACAAGCTGGCACAGGGGCTGGGATGTGGGGAGGAGGTGAGGCAAGACTCAAAGTGACCAGCAGCACCTTCAGGGGAGCTTTCTGCCACGGTTTGAGAATGGGAGAGATCAGGGAAGTGCAGCTGGCAGCTGTGCCTGCGCTTATATGGCTGTGAGGTGACTCTTATACCTGTAATTTAATGCCCTTCCAAAAATACTTCCCCAGATAGACCTTGCAAGCAAACTGCTGAGCCAGCTTGTATCAGTGATGGGGATGGAGGCAGGCATGGCTCTGGTGCCTTCCTCCCATCCGCAGCGTGTGGGGGGTGTGTGTTTGTCCACACACTGCTGGCTCCCATGCAGGATTGAGGACACCTGTGTTTTGAGCATCGTAGTGGGTGTGGGAGCCTGTTCCCTGTTGCCTCCTTGTCCCAAGAGAGGCTGTTGGTGCTGGTGGGGAGCCGTAACATCACCCTGGCTCCTGGCCCAAGTGAGGAGGGGTTAGTGCTCCCCTGCCAACGGCACCATCTGGTCCCTGAACTGCCAGCCAGGCTGATGGTCCTTGCTCAGCCATCTCCCAACCATCCTCAGGTGCCTGGTACCTGGGCAGGAGAATCCACGTGGGTTCTTGCTGTTGAGGTGAAGGTGGCTATTGAGCAGCCCTGGTCTGCTCCTGGTATCACGTCACCTCTGCCAGCATTTGGGTGATAGAGTGCACCATCTCTTGTGCCATCAAGAGCCCCTCCTTTCCTTGCTTCTCTTCTTGGAAGCTGACAGGCTGTAGCTTCTATTTCAAGGTTGAATTTGATGAGCTTCAGCTTCCTGATGGGTGATCTTGTAATGACTCTGCAAATGAGTGTCACTCCTGTGTCCCGTGTAGGTGAGGGTCAGGATGGACACAGGTCCCTCAACACGAGGGGAAAGGAAAGGCTGGGACAGATAAAGCCAAGCTGGCTGCACAATCTTAGCCACCCTACCCCCGCACCTCACCAACCCCACTGGCAGGAGAGCTGCTGGGTTCCTCTGGTATGATGTGCTTCGCAGAGAGCCAGGTTGGCAGCACGTGGGCCCCACATCCCCAGGACATCCCAGTGTCTTGGTTCTGGGCTTTGAAGCGCCTGAGCCCCTTGACATGACCAAAATGAGTTTGGATGATGACTACCTCCTTGCTCCCCATGAAGAACATGTCCCACCATGGGAGGATGAGGAGTTTCCACCAGAGGAAGGTGCTCCTTGCCAGCAGGAGAAATGGGAGAGGATGGCCTGGCCCTGCAGACGTGGGATTCAGTTCTCCTCAATGTCCCCGATGAGCTCCCTGCCCTCCTGTGTGGGTGAATCAGAACCTCCTTTTTGTGAGACATGCCTGCCTGTCCCTGGGGGCTGCCTGCCCTTCCACTGCCTGTCACTGTCCCCAGCCATGCAGTCCCCTGCAGCCCCCCTCCGGCACAAGCGCTCTCAGTGGCACACCATGCTCTGTGTCCTGTTCTGGCCTTGCTGCTGCCACTCTGGGGATGGCACCACACGGCTTTGCCCCTCCCGGCCTGTCACCCCTGGGCAGCCGTGGGTCTTTGGGCAGCTCTGCCTGCTGTCCCCGGGGGCTGGGGACAGTGCGGGGGGCAGGAGCACCCCCCAGGTGGCAGGGGGCTGAGAGGAGGAGTGGGAAGGGGGGTGGGAAACAGGGCAGCCACTGCCCGGCTCGGCTGCGCCCGTTCCCCTCCCCGGCCCCTCCAGCCTATTTATTACCCCTCTGCCATTCACCGGGCCAGACAGATGCCCCCAAATAAATACCCCAAGACAATAGGGTGGGAGGGGCCAGCGAGGCTCTTCATGAATAAACATGAGGGTCTTTGGACACAGCTTCCTCTCTTCGCAAAATGGGACCGATTGTGTGGCAGGCATTTAAAATTCAGCCGCGGTCGGGCTGTCTTCCAGTGTCCCCTGAACTGCTGAGGTGCTTCATTTATTTCATAATTTCCCCTCCTCCCCTCTCGGAGACAGACCTGGCTCTTTTCACGCCTTGTCCTCTCTCTTTCTTTCCTTCTTGCTTCCTTTCTCTAATTTTTTTTTTTTTTTTTTTTTTTTTTTAAATCTTCCTTCCTTTTCCTACTCCTTGTCTCTTTCTCTCCTTGGCTTTTGTGCCGGGGGCCGTGACGAATGGCTCAGAAAAGAGGGTGCTGTGAGAAACTGGGGCTGCTGCTGGCAGAGTGGGTGGTGAGGACTTGGTGCTCGGGGGTGGGGGTAGAAGGGGTCTGTCTGTGAGCGCCGGCTGGGGCTCCCACATGGACCTGGGGTGGGGAGGCACTGGGGTGATGGGGGATCCCAAGGGCTTTGCTGCCTTGGGTCTTGGAAAGCCAAGGATTGGGCCCCCTGACTGTCCCTTTGTCTGTGGGGAGACAGCCTCACAGTGCCCACCCTAGCACATCCAGAATGGCCTCCATGCAGAGGAGGGAAAGGTCAACCCTGCTGTATCACCCACTGGGGGTGAAAAGCAGCCCTAGTGATGCTGGAGCACCCGAAAGTTGGGAGATGCAGAAGGAAGAAGGAGATGTTTGTCCAGGCCAGGGTAGACCCGGTTTTGGTGGGTATGGGTTTGCTGGACCTCTGAACTGTTTCTATGCCTGAACAGCCCCAGCAATGCTGGTCTTTAGATTCAGAATGAGTGGGTTTTTTTGGGTCTTGGACAACAGCATCCCCACTAGGCTTCCAGTACCCCAAACTTACATGTGCTACTTGGTGCTGGGGTGAAGGCAGAACCCGAGCAGTAGCAGAGAATGGAGGGGTGAGAGCACCAGGACACGGTTGGTAATGTAGCTCAGCATTCCAGGAGACCTGCCAACACCCTGGTGTTTCATAAAACGAGTGTTGAGATTGTGATGCCATGTACCCCTGCAAAAGCCAGGAAATGTCCATGCCATGCACAGGACAGCTCCAGAGTCTGTAAGCTGCTTGCTGTGCTGCTTGGGCTTGGCAGGTGGATGTGTAGGTGGGCAGATTCTCCAATGCCCATCCTGCTACCAGGGCTCTGCAGGGTGGGATGAGCGTTACCTGTGACACTGGGGAGCTGCACAACCTCCCTGGACAGCTCTGGTGTGTCCCTGTATTGGGGGACTGTCTACCACTTCCCCACCTCTGGGATTCTCTGCCTGAAGGACAGGCAAGGAAAAAAGGAGTTTCTACCCAAGGGCTGGCAAGAAGGACACTTCAAGTGAGGTGTCACCTGCCAGACCATCTGCCCCTTGGGGACTGACTGGTTGGCAGGAGAGACCAGGGCCATGCTGGCAGCAGCAGGTGCTGGTAGGGACAGGGGGACATCACCAGTTGCAGGTTGGGGGTGGGCAGAGCCTCCATCCAAAGCCCTGGGAGCTCTCTGTGCCTGGGAACTCCAAGTGTGGCTTCCTTAGCTCACAAGAGAGCGGGGTTTCACCCGGGGCTTAGGGGTGTCACTGTGGCTGTGGGTGCTCTCTCTCAGATGCCACCACCCACCAGGGCTGCCTGTCCCTCTGTCCCTCTGCCCCTTTGTCCCTCTGTCCAGCTGCCCGCTGGAGGGCACAGCAACTGCAGCCCATGGGGACGGTGCTGGCAGGCTCTGGCAGCGGGAGGGCTCCTGCATTACAATCCAGTACAATCTGTCCCCCTTCCTGCTGCCCAGCAGTGTAGGAGACGGTTACTGTTTAATCCCATTTGACAGCTCTTTCATCATCTGCCTGCCTCCCTCCAGCTTCCTGTAGCTCCTCCAAGGCTCCTTTGTGGCCGTAATCAAAGCCTGGTGAGTGATGGCTGCTCAAGGGAGGGGACAGTGGAGCGAGGGTGGCTCACCCATGGCAGGGGGGGTGAGGGAGAGTGGCCTGGTCGCAGCTCTAGGGAGGGGCACGGAGGGATCACAAGGTGTGGGGGCCTTTGCTGTCAGGTCCTGCAGGTGCAGCTGTGGGTGGTGGCACTGGGAACTGGATTGGTTGGAGCATCCTCAGTGCTGTGAACTGGACTAGATGGAGCATTCCCAGTGCTGGGAACTGAGCTGGATGGAGCATCTCCCATGCTGGAAGCCAGAGTGGGCTGAGCATCCACAGTGATCAGAGCTGGGCTGAACCAAGCATCCCCAGTGCTGGGAGCTGGACTGGATGAAACATGCCCAGTGCTGGGAGCCAGATGGGACAGAACATCCCCAGTGCTGGGAGACATGCTGCTTGGTTCATTCCCAGTGACTCCTTCAGACTCAGGCTGGGATGCCCTGGTTAGGGCAGCAGGGCTGGTGTCTGAGCAGGGGCCAGGCAGTGGGTCAGTCTCCCTGAGGGGCAGAGAAGCAGCTCTCTTCCCACAGCCTTCTCCCACAAACCTTCCAAGGACCCTCTGGGACTGGGGACATGCTGGATCACAACACCCTTGTGCCTTTCATGCCTGGCTTGGAACTGTGGCCCTGGAGGAGCATGGCAGCTCTCTCCCTGTGACAGGGAAGACTGTGTAGGAGAGATTTTGGAGGAAGTTGCTTGGGCAGCACAGGCCTCCAGCATAGCATTGCTGGCACATGGCTCACACAGGGGTGAGCCTTGCTGTGCCATGGCAGCTTCTGCCTTCCCAATCAGTGGAGAGCTGAGGGTCTGGCTGCTCCCAGGCAGGCTGGTTGCAGTCAGGGCAGGCTGGGACAGGTGAAAGGGCCTCTAAGGGGTCCCTGGCCTTGACATTGGTGTGAAATTTTGGAAATCTGCGCCCAGACCTGGTCTGGAGGCTGTGTGGGTAGCAGGCCCTCTCTGGAGATTTTTGGCTAGAGGACTCCACAGTCTTCAGGGTCACCCACAGCTTCCTATTGCTCAGCTCTTTCTGGACTGAGCCTCAGCTCCTGTGCCTTGGCTTCCCTCAGTGCTGACCAGTGCCATGCCAGTGCCACAGAGATGGAGCCATGGGAGTATTCAGGGACTGGGGGGAGATACCATCCTGCTGCTATTCATGCTTCCAGCAGGGACCCAGCGCTCACCATTGTGTCAGGGAATCCTCCCCATCACCAACAGCCTGACCTCACTGTAATTCTTTTTGTGGTTTTCAATAACATAAAACTTTTGGCTGAATTGCAAATCATCTTAAGAGCTGGGTCTCTCTCTACAAGGACTTGATAGTGCTCTGCACTGCAGTTTCCCTGCTCAGCAATGATGAAGTAGGGAAGGAGGAGAGGAGCCCCTAAAACCACATCACTGTGGCCCAAGACAACTGCCCCTGAGCCCCCATGGCTGAGGAACACCCTGATTCCCTGAGGAGGGAGCCTGCCCGACCTTGGATTATCACCTGCATTACAGCTGGGCGACAGCTTTCCCAAGAACACATGTTCCCTCATAAACCCCAGCTCTGCTTATCTCAAAGGGCACATCCGACAATTAGCTTATCTGCTGTGAAAGTGAGGAACGGCTTTGGATATCTGCCTGGCTTCCGCAGGCTTGGGAAAAAAACAGGGGAAAGAGCCCCTGGAAGACCGAGGCACATCCTCAGTGTCCTATAAATAAAGTGACTGTGCTCTGAGTGTGCCACAGATGGACTCCATGTGCTCAGGGTGGGGAGCTGGAGGTGCCCCTGACTCAAGGATGTTCAGTGCTTCCTGCTGAAAAACTGCCTGCAGCTGCTGCCAGCTTTGCCAAACCATCCCAGGGTGGGTGGCAATTTTGTGCAGGGTGGATTGCAGCCTCCAGTTAAATTTTTTGGGAAAATTTCAGCTGGAGACCATGGCTCTTTCCAAGAATGGGGAAAAGGGAAAAAATAAATGATTTGTTCTCATTTTAAAATTCTGTCTTTGAAGCAATTTGGCAAATAGAGAGGGAAGAGAGGCTGAGCTACATCTTGTGTTCCTGGAATATGCTCAAATTTGACCAAGCTAGAACACTTTATTTGGGAAAAAATGTGGTTAGCATGAGCTTGGTGCAAACCTCTTCCATAGGAGTAGCTCCCATCACAGAGCATAGGTTTGCTACCACCCAGCTCCTGGGCAAGTGGGTGCCAAAGCCAGGGGCTCCCTGTGTCCCCACCAGTGTCATGGGGGTCAGAGGAATGGCAGAAGGAGCTGCAGCCCAGTGAGCTCCATCTTCTGCAGGCCATGCCAGGGTTGTGCTTTGCCTGACTGTTTTCAGTGATTTACATCATTTTTCTCATGTCCTGTAGCAATCCTGCGCGAAGCAGAGAAGAGCAGGCACGTTTAGCCAGCCCTGTGCAGTGCAATCACACTGTCCCCTGTGCAATGTTCTGCAGCCCCAAGGATGTTTCTCCTCCCTGCCTGGCCCAGGACATGTCATCCCTCACTTGGAGAGCAAATTAAGAATTGGTTCTTTTGCTGCAGATGATTGTTTGAGGAGCAAATAACCAAAAAAAAAGCCCAGTTTTCCTCCTAGAGACTTTCTGGAGTACTTTCTGGAGCTCCTTTCTCCTGGAGGCTTTCTGGCTGGTGGCTGGTGCCCCATGCTATGCCCTGAGGAAAGCCTGGTCTGCCTTTGTGGGGGAATTTCAGTTGGCTTCCTCCCCACCCTGCTCCTCCTTCTCTCCCCCAAATCTGCACAAAGAAACAAGTATATTGTTTGCAAACTAAAAACTAAAAATTATTTATATGTTTATAAGCCCAGTTCTGGCTCCATTTATTTTGGCAAAGGAATTGTTTGCATCTTTGCAGAATTCCTTCACCCAAACCACTCATTAGATATGAATTTCAAAACAGCCAGAGGGAGCGAGTGACTCAGGGGAATTAGCAAATGGCTTCTCAAAAGACTCATACGTCAAGGACAGCAACTTGATTCCAGATCTTGGTGCCCGTGGCCCAGAAGACATTGTCATCTCATGCTGGGTCAGTGACCGTGAGTCAACCAGTGAGTCTGAGGACCTTGGTCTTTGACTCTGAGCTGGCAGGTGTCTTCACCACAAGAAACTTCAGCCAAGGGAGAAGCCAGGAAAGACAGGAGGAGGAGGATTTCATCAATGAACTTTCACTGGACACAAAAACATCAGCTACAGGAGCTGACAGAGGAGTGATGTTCTACCATAGCTCTTTCACCTCAGTGTGAAGATCTGGGAGTTTCTGGAAAGGACATTTGAGGAGGGTCAGCCTTGAGGTTTGAAGATGGGGCAAGTGTGACCACTGTGCCTCTGTTGTGGGTTTAAAGACCAACTTGTTTTTCACCTAGAAGCTATTAAGAAAGTTGTGCATGGAGATGATTCCAGTTATCACTTTCCTCCTTCAGACAAAAACTCACAAAGCAAACAGTGGGTGTGATGATGCCCCATCAGCTTGTCCTGGCAGAGCTGCTTGACTTGGGCTGGCACTGGGAATGGGAGCAGCTTCTTAGGCTGGTTTAGCAGAGATGTGTGCAGGGAGGACATTTCTCTGTGATGGCATCATGGGGGCTCTGGACAATTTCAGTGCCCTCAGAAATATCTGTCTGGGGCAAGGGGAAAGGCATTTCTTTTGTGGAAGAAGGTCTGTGAGGAATGAGAGTGGCTGATGTCCCCCTGGTCAGAGGGAAATCTTCCACCATGGACCGGGCAGCCCAGACTACCAGAGGTGTCCTGTCCTCTGAACCTCCAGGGGTACCTGGCGCTGGTGTCCCCAGCCTCCATGTCACCTGTTTTTTCTGGAGCTCTGGCAGGCAGCATGCCCTGCAGCAGCTGGTCCTTATCCCTGTGTGTCAGGCAGCTCGTGGTGCCACCAGGATTCTGGTCTCCATCCCCACTCTACCCCAACCTGCCCTGCGCCCCCACCTCGCTGTGCTGGCTCGCTCCCGAGCCAACCTTGGCTCCTTGTCTCACAAGCAGAGATGAAAATAAACTCCAGTGAAGGGTCCTTTAACTTTCTCTACTCAAGTGAAAATAAATGTGCTTTCCCCACCACCCAGCCCTGTAAATTCCCTGCACTGTGAAATATCTTCCAGATATAGTAAAAAGACGGCTTTCGACTATTTTTTTTAAACATCTTTAACTGCTGTATATATTTCCAGGGAGACGTAATAAGCGCTACAGCTAATTTATCTGCATGTACTGTAAATATTTTCAGGAGATAGCAGAAAGGATTTCAAACACATGGCTGGGAGTATTGGCACACAGCATAGGCTGGGTGGGAAGCATGCCTTTAACCTTTTGTGTGCCATGTAATTTCACTTGCTCCTCTCTCTGTGTCTCCAGTGCAGCATCTCCTTGCCAGCCCAGGACTGTCCCTGCAACTGGTGTCCAGTCAGATATTTGGTTTAAACAGGGTGCTGAAGCTTGTTCTTCCATTTGACCTTGTAGTCCTTGCTCTGGGGGCACTGGGAGCTCAGCTGGGAGCCATGGGGGGTTTCCCTCCTCACCAAGTGCCTTTAGCCATGCCTCAATACATACACCCCTGTCCACATGCGACCTGCTGCTACAAAGACAAGACAAGATTTGGGAAGAAAAAAATCCTGCTTGGCCATCTAAGTGAGTGTCTTGCAGCCCCAGCAACCTTTGGGTTTCAGCAGAGGTTGCAGACCCATGGTGGGGGAAAGCCAGGCTGCCCAGTTACTGCCAAACCCTGGGACTGGGAAAGGAGGCTGAACGTAGCAGGGACAGAGGGGCTGGCCACATATTTTTGTCCCCTTGGTCCTTGGAAGATGTGAGTTCTGCAGAAGAAGGAGGCTTGGTCTACCAAGAGCTCTTAGGTGTGATGGGAGAGACCCCAGGTGATGGAGAGCTGGGGGATCAGATGGTGGCAGGGTGCAGGCATGTGTGGCTCTTGGGGGAGCAGCTGATAGCAGATGCAGAGGTCCCTGTCCATCCCCCACCCAGCCTGGATGCAGGGAATGCAAGAGCAGGCATCTGCTGGGACACAGCCCACCAAGCACCCTCAGCCCCACTCCTGGCATGGTGACTGGCTACACATCCCACTCGTGACCACAACATAGTGCTGGGATCCTCTGGGACCACGACCCTGGTTTGGGAGAGCTCCTGCAGGGATGGGTGAGATGGAGATCCAATGGCCATCTTTACTTTTCCTGTGTCCTGATACTCCCCAGGAACTTCTGTGGGAGACAGTAACTTTTCCAGGGGAGGGTCTGGAGAAGGAAGTCATGGGGTGCTGGCCTGGGGGAGCAGAGGTCTTTCATCACACAGCCAATGTCTGGTGTCAGCAGGGAACCCTGCTAAAAGCACATTCAATTCAAAGCCTGTTATTAAGCAAACCCAGCTCTGTAGCACGAACAGCCTGTCCTGAAACTGTGGGTCACCACAGCCAGGCCAGTCACCCTGCTGAGGGGACTGCTTGCCAGACTGGGGAGGCTGTGCACCCTCTCCATCACAGCCTTCCCTTTGCTGCGAGCTCGCTGCAAGCTTCTTTCTGCCTCTTGGCTGGATTGCAGAGGTGTTTTGGCCAAGGCAGTTTTCCCTGGGATTCTCCTGCAATAAGCCCACTCCTTCACTCTGGCAGCTTGCACCCTCCTGACCATTCCTTGTGGTTAGGAGTCCTGGGGGTATCTGGGGCTCCCAGCCCATCATCTGGGTGCCTCTGGCTCATTGCAGGTTCGGGGTGTCTGTTGGCAGTGGGAGCAGGAAGGATGCAAGGAAGGATTCTGTTAGGAAGAGAGATGGGATTTCCCCAACTGTTTTGCATGAGCCTTTGAGGTTTTGGGACTTCTCTCCATCATCTAAGCACTGCAATCCAGGCTTTTAGTGGGAGTGGGTCTGATCCAGACTAATTCCAGACAGGTTGCAGTCCCTTTGTCTGGTTCCAAAGCATCAGCTAAGTTGTGGATAGAGCAGTTCCACCAGCTGAGGCTGGACAACAAGCTGAGGTTGTCAGGGCAGGAGAGCTGCCACAGCCACTGGGAGGAGAGCCCAGGCAAGGTGATTCCTCCTGGCAGCAGGCATGGATGCATTGGCTGCATTATCCAGGCAATCTGCTCCCCAGGTTCCTGTCCCTGTGATGTAATTTAGTGCAGAATAAGGACAAGAGGTACCTATTGGCTTGGAGCCAAACTGAAAAGCCACAAGAAGGAGATAAGAGCCTTTAAATGCTAAGCCTGTCTGAAGAGACAATAAAAGACAAATGTCTTCCCAGCTTTATGTCCACGTATTTTTACTTGATTTATGGACTTTTTGCTACAATCCTTCATGCTTTGTGACTGTTCAAGTTGTCCAGCTCTTGTAAAAGGCCTGTGGAAGCAAACTGCATGAGCTAGGGGACTCTATATTCGTTCCTTAGCCTGGGCTGATCATGATGTGGGGTCCTGTTTTTAGGATCTGCAATGGCCTTTGCCTGATGTCCCACAGGGTAGAGAAGCCCAGGGTGAGCCCTGATGCCACAGCAGAAGGCACAGAGTGGGTTTTGTGGCCACAAAGAGGAAAAGGCAAACAAAGAGAAAGGACCCAAATGTTTCCATTCAGCCTCTGGGTGAGCAACAAAATGTTTGGGAGCTGGATCTGCAAAGAGGATCCAGATGGGAGGGAACCACAGCTGCTCCCTGCGAGTGGAGCCTGATGGTTTTGGGAATGTGGGGTGGAAGATTGGCATGGGGCAGCCCCGGGGCTGTGGGGCTGCAGGAGCAGAGAGTGGGAGGCAGCCATCCCCACACACCCAGCGTGTGTGGATCTGGAGCTAATCAGCCTGCCACAGGACGCTTGGGTGTCTGCTGGGGCCAGGCTATGAAAGCAATTGCTCTCAATAAAACATTTCCCTCCGTTTTGTTCGGAAGTGAAGCTGTGAGCCCAAATGTCCTCAGCTGACTCTCCTGGTCCTTCTGCCCCTTGTGAGGGGAGGAATTGACTGGGATGTGGGGACTGGTGCAGCTGGGCAGGAGCACATTTGCCTTCACATCACACACTGCAGGTGCCCCCAAGCCAAGTCCCAAGGCTCTGGGTGCCAGCTGTGGCTCTGGGCAGCTGAGAAGCTCTAAAACTGGGTCTTCTCAGTGCAGTGATCCCCCTGAGGTTGGGAAGTGGAGACATTCCTTCCCTTTATTCTTCCCAGAACATCTCCTATTGCAAGAGGAGCAACTGTAGGGCTGTGTGGTGGTGAAGGAAAAGGGATGGAGTGGCACTGGGAGAGCAGCTCTGGGCTAATGGCAGTGGTGGAGCACAGCTCTTCTCAGCACCTGCTCCACTGCTGGAGGTAGGAATTGTCCCAGCTGACTGGGAAAGTGCTGGGTACCAGGTAGAGAAGCAGCTGACTGTGGCTGTCCTGGAGCACCTTGGGTCATCCCTGCTCCCTCCCAGCAGCCGGTGGTCCTGCAGTCCCCTCCTGATGGACAACCCTGAGAGCCTCATGAGTTCCCTGTGTGGGCACAGCCTGGCTTTGACCTGCAGCACCCTGGGAAGGGACACGTGTCCTGCAATTTCCCCTGCCCACAGCCCGGTCCACCAACAGTGATGCCCAGGGTGGCATCCTCTCCCCACCAGACACATTTCATTTTCATTTCTGCACAGGCAGCACTTCTGTTTGTGTCCATTTCCAAAATCTTCAGGTACCAGGTGTGACTTCTGCGGATTCAAATGGTGACTTTGAGTCTCTCCCCTCCACACCTGCTCCAGGGCCAGGCTGCCCCGGGATCCCTGACTCATGCAGCCTTTCATCATCTCTCACACTTAGTGCCGATTTGCAACAAACCCAGTGAGGCAAAAAACCCAGCTGGGAGATGCTGGGGAGAAGGTGATGTGGGGAAGCAGAATTTGTCCTATTCTTAAAAATCTCAGAAAAAAAAAATAAATTCTTTATAGATCTATAGATCTATGGATATATATATTCTTGCCTGTAAAAAATTAGTAATTTTAAACCGCAGGCAAATGTTTCACATTCCTGAGCAATGCTGCCCTCTGTTTACTGCCCTTATTGTTCTCAATGAGCTGCAACCGTGGAAATGAATATTCGCTCTGACCCCATCCTTTGCCCTGAGAAAGAAAGGAAGAAAGAAAGAAAAGAGGAAAAAGAACCAAAACTGTCGAAGGAAAACAGAGTCATTCTCCCCATGACCGAGTGAAAGAATAACATGGGAGCGTGGAAATAGGGCTGCCAGGGCGCAGCAATTGATTTCCAGCGGGATCTGAATGCGCTGGCTGTCCCCGCCGGGGTGGCTGCACGGCTCCCCGGGCACCTCGCCGGATCAGAGCCGGGATTTTGGCCATGGGACAGGGGGTCGGACACTCGGAGGTGGCTGGCAAAGGACGGGAAGATTTAAAGCACAGCCTGGGGCTCCCTCCGCCTGGGTTATCTCCGGCTGGGGAGCGCTGCGGACCACACAGGCACACGGCGGAGTGAACTGGACTGGTTCGCAAGAGAACGGGCAGCGCACGGAGCCGTGCGGAGCTGCCAGGCACCGCCCGGGGCCGCTGGGGACACACAGGGGGACGTGTCCTGCCCCCGGGGACAGGCGCTGGGCTGCAGGAGGGCATCCAGGGCTGGCGGCGAGAACGTGCATTGGGAGTGCCTGCCCTGGGTGCAGGAGGATCTGCTCCATCTGCCTAAGGGCTCCAGGCTGCCTGAGCCCAGGGAGCAGAGATCCTGCCCAGAAGAGGACTCTAAGCCTCATTGCTTGGTTTTCTCTCACCAGGGTGGGAAGAGCAGAGATGCCAGCCCAGTTTCAGGCTCTGTGCCAAACATCCCTATGCCCACAGCACCCAGTTCTTGAGATGGGCACAGGGAGGGGACAATGACTTTGAGTGCCGGGTTCCCCCAGCACGCAGCATCAGCAGATGTCTCCAGAGGCAGCACTGGATGCTGGGCTGCCCAGAGTGGGGGACCCACCTGTCCCCTCCACAGGTGAAGGCAGTGGCAGGTGGCAGGGGGAAGCCCCCATCCCTCCTGTGCTCTCTCAGTTAATCATCACGTTGGGTAATTGCACGAGTGGCCGAGGGGGGGGCAGCCTGCGAGGATCTGACTGCAGGTGTGGGGCCGTGGATGGGCGCAGAAAGCTTTTAACTGGAATAGGGTTACAGCCAGGCAGCCCAGCAATGCCAGGGATGCGAGGAATCCCCTACCTGCTTCAAAAGGACGCTTTCTTTATCGTCTAATTAAAAAAAGGGCAGTGGTGGGGAGGACCAGAGTGCACCTGTGCCGGCAAACACCCAGCCAAGAAAGGGGGGAGCGAGGGCCTGAGCAGGGAGGGCATGGAGGGACTGAACTGGAGGGCAGTGGAAGAAGGGCAAGGACTGGGATGGGTCAGCACCTCCAGGGCTCCAGGCCCCTCTGCTGCCAGCTGGTCATGGTGGGTAGCCCCTGCCTGGTTCCACTGTGGCAGTGCAGGGAACACAGCCTTTCCAGCTATGGTCAGGTTGCCTTCATCCCCATGCAATGCCACCCTCTGTCTGACAGGTCTAGAAAGCACCCCCACAGATGATTTATTTGCAAGATTTAATATTAATCTGTAGGGATTAATCCTAGCTGGGTAAAATGGTGTGAGCTCTATGCCCTGACACAGCTCCTGGGCAGTACACTGGACAAGTTTCATGTTCTTCATTTCCTTTTCCTCAGTTGGTGTTATTGGAGCTGTATCAGGGAAGCTTAGGTGGATCTCAGGGAAAGGTTCTTCCCCCAGAGGTGCTGGCACTGCCCAGGCTCCCCAGGGAATGGGCACAGCCCCGAGGCTGCCAGAGCTCCAGGAGTGTTTGGACAGAGCTCTTAGGGATGCACAGGATGGGATTGTTTGGTTTGTCCTGTGCAGAACCAGGAGCTGGACTGGATGATCCTGATGGATCCCTTCCCACTCAGGAGATTCTTTGATTCTGTGATTATTAGATGGGAAGAGTGTTTTAAAATTGATGTTTCAGTCAAAATGACTTTTGCAGTGAATCAGCCTAAGCAGCATCAAGGCAAAATTTCCAGCAGGAAACAGCAAATTATTCTTAGGTTTAAGTGAGCCCTGGATTTGGGATTTGTATCTTGAAAACTCCTGCTCTGGGTCTTGCTGTGTCCAGTGAAAACAGGGCTGGGGATGCAGCATCTCCCACCCTTCTTAGAGAATGTGTGTGGATGGAATAGCCCTGAGCTCCATCTCTCCACTGTCTCCAGTTGAAATTGGCTGGTGGCTTCAACAGTTACAGAGCTGGACATACCCACACATACCATGAGTGCAGAAACTTTGAGTGCTTTGGAAACCAAGCCTAAAAAGAAAGGAAAAAATTAAAAAGAAAAGGATGAAGCAGAGTGGAATCAAGCCATTCATGTGCTGTGGGAGCAGTTTGGACTAAGAGCCCAACATGGATTTAATGAGATCATTTCACACCTCTAATTAAATAGGTGCAACCTTCTGCAAGGGGGAGGCTTTGGGCCCTGGCACACCCCAGGGGTTTTCAAGATGGAGAAGTCAGGGGTGGAGGAGAGAGGCTGTTTGCCCTGGATGCATTTGCTTGCTCTGGGGAATGGAGCCATCACTGAGTGCATGGAAGTAACCTCGGAGGGGTTGTTTGTGTGTAAAGAGCTGTCACATCCCACTTCCACACTGGCATGCCACAGGGATGGACACCCCCAGATCCCCAGATGCCCAGGGGGATGCTGGTGGCACCTTGCTGAGGCCAGGCTGGGACAGGTTTCCCCCTGCCAAACCTCAGTTTCCCCAGGTGTGATGTGCAAGTGGGACCCTCGAGATGCACTGTGGGGAGCTGAAATCCAGCTGTGTGGGGGATCTGACTCTTCTTGCTGCCTGTCCCTCCCTGGCCACCCAGCTGGGACATGGGTTTCCCAGGTGTCCCTAAGGGTTCTACTTCCCCACCTCACAAGTGGGAATTGGGTGCCATCCCACTGACACCTGCAGTAGTGACGGACGTGTCCTGTGGTCACAGAGCCCCGGACAGGCACTGGGATCTCACCCCTAGGGGTAATGTCCTAAACCAGGGCCCAGCACCAGCCTGTGCCCACCCCTTGCGGTGGATCTGGATGAGGACACAGCTGGATGTTGAGGCAGCAGCATGCTGAGTGGTGCCTGGGTTTGAGAAGGCTCCTGGAGCCTCCAGCAGCCCTCCCTTTGTCTCCAGAGCAAAGGGGCTTCGGTGCAGCTCCTGAGCCTGTGGCTGCTGCAGGTGGGTGCATCCACTGCTTCGCTCTGGCCCTGCTCACAGCACTGGGGGAAGGCAGAGTCCTCTGGGGACGGGGGTGGGAGAAGGATGGGATGGAGGACAGCTAAGCCTTGCACTTCACATGCCTGATTCTACAACTTTTGGCTTCACCTTGCCTCCCCTCCCCCCTGGCAGCTGCGATCTGCATGGAGCAATGCCAGAAGAGAACAAATGCCCTTCCAGCTGCTCATGGGGGGCAGTGAGGCATGAGAGTGGGGAGCTGGGCTTGGGGGCTGTGCAGGAGAGGAGCAGCTCTAAAGCTCCCAGCATGGTGCAGGAGAGGAATCTCCCATCCCTCCTGCAGCAGGTCTCTGGGTCATGAGGAAGCTAAAGCTCCCCTTTCCACTCTTTCCACCCTAACAATGTGCATACTGGGCCCCTCTTCCTCCACCCCCCTTTTGCAGGAGCAGGAGTGGCAGGAAGTGATGTTCTGCCTTGGCAGCAGCATTGTGGTGGCATTGCAAGGTGGCATTGCATGGTCCCATCCATGCTGTAGTCCCATGGGAGCTGTGGCACAGCTGGGGTGGAGCTGTGCAGCAAGGGGCATTCAGCACAGACCCTGCCACACAGCTGTGCCATGCCATCCACTTCCACCCCAGGAACAAGTGAGGGGACAAACAGCCTCATAATCCCCCATCCCACTCCCAGAGTGGGATGTCCAGGCTGTGTAAGGCAGCCTGGGTTGGTGCCACCTCCAGATACTCCCAGTGCTCTTCAGATGTCCAAGACAGAGCTTGCAAGGACTGTCCCCATGGCATGATGGATCTGTGTCAGTGAGAGCTGCAGGCAGCTGCACATTGGCCTTCATCGTCTCCTGCCAGGCAAGGTCTGGGATGTGCTTCCAGCCTGGAAGTTATATTAGTACCCAAGTCTCTTTCTGAGGCAGAGCAGCTCCTGGTTTTTCAGTAAATCTCCCCTGGCCAGGAGCCTGGCATGTTCCTGAGTCCTGCCCCTTGTCCCCACAGTGGGAAGAGAGACAGCTCCCTGTCCCCTGCCAGCTCTCCCCTGGGACAGCACACTGCTGCTGCCCTGTGCCAGGAGTGACACAGTCCCTCCACAGCCCCCACCTCGCATGGGCAAACACATGCAAATCTGTCCCCAAGGCTGATGTGCCAGCTCCATCCTGGAAACACCTGCTCAGATCCTATGAGCGTGGCACATGTGTGAGCCAGCCCCTCCGGACCCCTCGCAAACTGGCTGGCAGCTCCTGGCAGGCAGAGCCTGTGGCAAAGCTGACACTGCCATTCCTAAAGCTGTCACTTTCTGTCCCTCTGCCTCCAGATATAAAGAAAAGTTTCAGGGAGAGGCTGTGGAGCCTAGCAGCTGCTAGAGCAGTTTGAAGCTGAGTTCAAAATCTGGCTGATTTTCCACTGTGTGTGATGGTTTCTCAGCAGCTTATGTGTCCCTGCTCTGCAGCGAGGCCCTGTGGCTCAGCTCGATAGAGTCCGGGGTGAAAACAACAGATTTGGTTAAAACATCCCTCCCCTGAAACTTCAGCACTGGAAGCAGCTTGGCATAGCCCCTCAAGGTGCCACTGGCTGCTCTGCACAACTCCTGCCCAGCTCCCATGGCATGGGTTGTGCCCTTCCCTCAGGTTATTGCTTTGGGATGCTGCACCCACCCCTGCTCCAACCATCTCAGTGCTGGCCACCATGGGCTTCTTCCACACCATCCTGCTCCTGTTGCTGCCTGCACCCTGCCTGGACTCTGTCTGGACCCTGCCTCTGGCCTGGCACAATGTTCTTCTTCTCAGACCCCTCTGATGACACTGTGCTGGCACAGCCCCATTGTCTGGCACAGTATGGGAGGTGCTCCTGGCTGGACATGCAGCTCCATGATGTACTCTGCTTTTCCAGAAGGGCTGTGAGAAGCTTGAGCCCAGAGGAGAACCCAGGGGTGGGGGGGAGCAGGAGAAGGTGGGAGGAGAAATTTTCCCTCTTAATTTCAATAAACTAAATGAAAGGGGTGGAAAATTGGTATTTCATGCAAAACTTGGTGAGGGTTAAACCACTTCCAGATGCTGTCTCAGAAGGTTTTGCTCCAACCTGATCTGTTGCAGATAAAGCTGTAGATGCCTGTGCCAGATACTGTATTATGAACCAGTGGAGTTTCCCAGCAGCACCGTGATCCAGGTGGCATTTTGTGCCATGCTGTCCCTTAAAGAGAACAGAGACCACTCAGACATGTCCCTCCCAAGGACTGCACTGAGCAGCCCTTGGTGCAGACGAAGTGAAGCAGGTGGCCAGGGTGGTGGCAGCCGCATGGGGGACCAGGAAGATGAGGAACACGAGGGACCCCTTGTCCCTAGGCACCACTCTGGCTTTACCCTCTTGCACCATCCCTTTTCAGCAGAACCATCCCCGTCTTTCCCCTCTGCTCCTGCTCTGACATGCTCCGACCCTGTGTGTTCTGCTCACCTCTGTGGCACCCAGTGTGTAGGTGGAGAAAAGCTGGGAAGGTGATCAGTGGTGACAGAGGGCTTTCCTTCCCAAAACATGGGAGAGGAGGAGCTCCCTTGGTCATGACCCTGAGTGAGGTCCAGGGCTGGCACAGCAAAGCCCTGCAGATCTCAACCCCACAGACACCTTGTGCCCACCCCAGTAACCCCAGGATGGGTCTTGCCACTGCCTGTGACTGATTTTAAGGTTGGGGAAACTGAATCGTAGCCAGGCCAAAAGTAGAAGATGAGCTAACTGCACCTCTGGAGCTGCTGCTCTGCTCCATGCCTGCCCGTGCAGAAGGAATGAGGGTCCCATGGCTGAACTGCAGCTTTGGCACGGCTGGCAGTGGGTCTGGCAGCCGGTCCTGCAGTGGGTGCAGCAGGTCCCAGCACACCTGCCCAGAGCAGGAGCACAGCCGGCAATCCTGTCCCTGGAACCCCCTTCCTGCCCCCCCTCCGGCGCTGCGCCCCCGCTGCCTTTCGGCCTCCGCTTGTTTTCTTAGCAGGCGGGTCCTGCGCTCTCCGAGCCCAACAATTTCCTGCTCGGGCGAGCGCATTCCTCTATTCCCCCATCACAGGTCCCTCCTGCCACCTCCCCACCTTGCTGCTGGCTGCTGCCGCTCTCCACTGCTCGCACCACATTACCCCTCTCCCGTCCCACCCTCCTTGCCTCAGTTTCCTCAGCTGGGACCCCCACGCTCCTTTTGGGAAGCAGAGTAAAGCCTGGGGACACAGGATGCTGAAGCTGGCATCCTTCTGCAGTTTTGGAGTGCTAAAGGAGGTGATGTTTGCTCCCGTTTGCCATGTCGGAGGGCTGGCCAAGCACCAGTGGGGACGTGGTGATTTGGAGTGTGATCCGAGGGGACCCATTCCAGCCCCAGCCTTACCATCAGCTCCAAAACACTGCTGGCAGTGCTGGGGGTAGTGGGAATGTCCCCAGGCTCATCACTGAGAGCTGATCCTGGAGTCCTCCCTGCCCTACAGGAGCAGGAAGAGTAGAGCAAGGGGATGCCAGGCTCTCTCTCTGCTGTCCCTGGGGGAACATCACACAGGCGGGCTTCCCAACTCTGCAAGCCGGGAAAACCAAGCATGCAGCAGAGCAGTGGTGGGACAGTGATCTAGGATAGACAGTGACTGCCAGGGACATCCAGGGTGACACTGAGTGGATGGGGACATCACCTCGGAGTGCAGAGTCCAGGACTGATGGAGCTGCTGGGGGTAATAGGGAGGTGAAACACTGGGCAAAACCCATCAGGTCCACTTGGGAGACCAACTCCACATCACCTGGGGGACCACCGAGTGTAAGGTGGTACTCTGTGCCAGGGGGACCCTGTTGCTGGGGTTTGTGCTGCTTGCAGAGGGTCCGGGAGGTGGGTGGGCAGGGGCAGTGAGCCCAGCACCAGACGTGCCCTTCCCAGCTGCCCCCAGAGCACCGCCAGCGCTCCAACGCACCCGTGGCCCGAAAAGAAAGAAAAAGCCCCGTCCCACCCGTCAGGAAACCTCAAATCAGGGCCAATGTTTTTGAAAGGTTTTTTTCCCCTTGCTCCTTTAACACATCTGCCAATATAATCTGACCTTTTCCATATAAATAAAGCCCGCGCGCTCGGGCTTTGATCCTGCGCTCCAAATTTTCTATTTACTTAATTGGCCCATCCAAGGGCTGAGCGACTCGCGGGCCGGCAGCTGCCGCCGCATTCCTGGGGGCTTATCGCCACCAGCTCACCTGCTTGTCATTACCACGGCCCCGGCCCCACGGCCCCGCAGCGACCACCTGAGCCCGGCCCCCTCCCAGCCGGGCCCGCTGCCCTGGGGTGGGGGCACGGCAGTGGGGGCACCCCGGGGGGGTTTCACGGAGGATCTTGCTTGTCTGGTTCTCTGTCACCCCACTTCACACCGCCTTCACCTCTGGAGGGCAGCTTGCTCCAAGGGAGAGGAAATCCCATGTAAATGGGGCTGCCCCCCCTAATCCAATCCCTGTGGAGGGATAGAGGGTCAGATGCTTTCCCAGGCAGTCTGGGGAGGGTGATCCTCCAGAAAGGGGACCAGGGCTTGATTTACTCCTCAGAGTTGCTTCTGTTTCCATACAGATCATATCCTGGTCACCCTTCCATGGATTAAGGACCGTAAATGTCCCCACACACAGCAGGAGGGAGTACAAAGCTTTGCTGTCATGTGGGGCTGAAGGCTCTGGGCACCTGGAGAAGGTGACCCCTGAGCAGTGGCCATCTGTTCTCCCCCAGACTTTCCTTGCAGGTGCACCAGGCCATGGCAAGGACCAAGCCCTCGTGCTGCAGGCCTGTACTGATCAGCTGGGAGAGCTGACACCTCCTCAGCAGATCCCCACTGTCCTAGCCATGGGGAGCCCAGCCCAGGGCCTGCAGGGCTGGGACCAACAGAGATGGGAGGACTCTGTGTCTTTCTGCAATGCCACCTGTGCAGGGTAGTGGGGGCTGTGGGCCATGGGGAGATGAATGGGTCCCAGGAGTGGAATGTGACTGTGCTCTCAGCATTCCAGCTATCACTTTTTGGTCCAGGAAAAAGAAACGAGTGCAGGGAAGGCTGTAGATAGACCCCGACATGTGCCTTGGTGGTCTCTGTCCCTGCTCTGAAGAGGAGGAACATGCTCCCTCTACCTGTGGTTACTCAGTTTCTTCAAGCTTTAATAAGGGGCTTTGGGACCCTCTAGCTAGCAGGAAGTTGGGGAGAGCAGCACCTAAAGTGACCCCTCTCCAAGCAGCAGTGTTTGCCTGCCCATGGGCACTGCTGGTGTGACTTGGAACCTCTTGTGGGCAGATCCCAACCATCACCATGCAATACCTGCTGAGGTGACACATGCAGGCAGTTTGGTGAGAGGAGGGTTGGATCAGCTGTCCTTTACTCCTCCACCCTCTTTTTTCCACTCTTACTGGAAGGGGAGGCTGGTCTCTTTTTAACCCGGTTCAGCTCAGTAGGAAGGCATTGGTGGTCACCCTGCACCAAGCATAATCTCTGATGTGTGGGAGGTCCTCCATGAGCCCTGGAGGGCTTCTCCTGGCACCTGGAGAGTGCTGAGGCATGAGGACAGATTCCAGCTCCCAAAACCTCCATACAGTTGGCCTGGGTTCCTGATAGCCACCATAATGAAATGTGGGAGCAGAAAGCCAACTACAAGATCCGAGACAGCACAAGGGTTGGACTGACAGCAGAATCATAGAATGGTTTAGGCTGAAGGGACCTTAAAGATCATGTAGTTCCACCCCCTGGCATGGGCAGGGACAGCTTTCAGTAGATCAGATTGCTCGGAGTCCCATCCAGCCTGGGCTGAACACTTCCAGGGATGGGGCAGCCACAGCTTCTTTCCTTAAAAATTCTTATGACAGTATGAATGAGGGAAGAGGATGGTCCTGTGGTTCTGGCCATGGTGACTGCCCTGGACCAGCAGAGCCCTGGGCTGTAGGATGCTGAAGAGCAGCACATTAGAGGAGGCCATGGGTTGACCCTGAAGTTACAGCATTGGGAGCGGAGGCCAGAGGCTGGGTCAGGCACAGGTGGATGGACCTCAGCCTCTGCAGGACACCCAGGATGGAAAAGGAACTGGCCTGGCATGACAGGTGCCACCCAGCACTGCTCTTGTCCTGGGTGCCAGTCCTCCTTCTGAGCAGCCAATGAGGATTTTCCCCTGGTCAACTCCCTGTTCTGCTTTTTTACATTGTGGCTCATAATTAATATACCAGTGGTGGACAGAAGGAATATTTAACTCCCACATACCTCTGTGTGGTGCTGCTGGATGTGCTGGCTCAAGTGATGGATGGCCACCATAGGGTGGGAGCAATGGACCACATCCAGGGTGCTGCAGGAGCTGAGTGCTCGGGCAGCTGTGCTGGGTCCAGCCAGGAGGGGTGACAGCTCCAGCTGTGTTGTGGTACATGAAGCGTGTCCAGCTCAGGGTGGATGTCACCCCTTTGGCTACACCAGCTCTTGGTGATCTGCTCTGCCCACTCTCCTAGCCAGCCCTGAAGTTGGTATAAATCCCCATAATCATTTGTACTGATGCTGATGAGTCAGAATGACTAGGGTGAACAGCATCTCCTTTCCCCAAGGAAGCGGCTCCACGGGCTCCAGCGTGTTGGTGCCCTCCCCACCTTGCTGGCAGCTGTCTGCTCAGCTATGCAAGATTGAAAGTCTTCCTTTGCTTCTCTGGGAAAGGTTTGCTGCCAGAGATCCCAGATGTCTTTGCCTGATGAAGCCCTGTTCCCAGTTCTTTGGAACCTCTTGGAGATGCCTTCTCCATTGCCTGGCACTGCCTCCAAGCAGCACAAGCAGCATCACTGTAAGCTCATCCAGCCTCTCCAGAGCCCTCTGCTTGGTGAACCAGTGGTTTTCAAGTGACAAGCTTGGCCCATTGGTGACACAGTGACACCCATCAGGGTCCCAGAGAAACTACCCCTTCCTCTTGGTGCTATCCCAGCAGGATGATGTGGGCAGCACAAGCAGAGCAAGACAAGGAAGAGGGGAAGGAAGGTAAGGAAGACGGTGTTAGGTGGGATTTCAACATCTGACATGTTGACGTTTTCCGAGAAGAAGCCAGTCATTCAACATCTGGCCAAGAATATTGCATCTTGCTTAAGAGCAACTCCAGATGTTCCCAAGACTTTTTTTTTCATTATTTTATTTCTTTCATTCTTTTCTTCGCTCCCTCCTAGGCGCTCTTGACTCAGTAAATCAAGGGAGACAGGCTTTTAACTCTCTGGAAAGAAATAAATGGCTCAATGGTGATATGAAACAAATTTTGTGGAACTATGAGAACAGATGTGTGTTGGGGAAAGGAAAGGGGGGAGCAAGGTGAGATAGATCAAGAGAAAGAGAGGGGCATGTCTACATGGGCATCTCTTCATCATAAGATGCCCCAGCTGGATGCACAGCATGATGGCCAGAGGGATGTGCAGTCTTTACTACACATGTTGGACTGGAGAGGACAGAATTTGTGACTGGAAGAAAAAAGGGCAATGGACCAGTTCCTACTTCAATGTGTTGACCAGTTATCTCCTCTCCTGTTCAGTTCTTACCTCCTGGAAGTGACTCAGAGCTGAGGTCAAATGAAGGATGAGTCTGGTGTGTTGATGACGCTCCTCTGCAGGGGCGATTTATCATCCCTGACAGGAGTGGGAGAATGAGCAGCCAAACAGCAAGAAACCTGGGAGAAGAGAAAGTTTGGTGGGAGGAGGGGAGAGGTCAAAGGCAAGAGAGATGAATGCAAGAGAGATGGAGGAGAGCAGTGGGAACATGAAAGGATGCCCCATTATATGGAAAAGTGGTTTCTCTATCAATTTCCTTGACTCCTGCTAATGTGCTGGTTAGGGCCATAGCCTCAGTACCCACTATGTGCCACACAGGCAAGGGCTTCATGGGCCTCTGATGGCCTAGAGCTTCCACCTCAGCAATCTCTTTAGACAGAGTTGCTAGCACTGTGCTTATCTCCCATTATCCACACTATCCCTTCCTGAGCCATCACCTCCGGCTGCATCCTTTTGTCAGAGCTTTGTCTGGGTTTGAATGCTCCCAGCCTCTTGCATTCCCACCCTTCCTGTGGTGGAAAAGTGGTTTGTAGATTCCTCAGGTAAAGCCACAGGACTGATACCATTTGCTTTCTCATCTTCCTGCATCTCTAATGGCACCTGGAGAAATAACTCCACAGGGGTGTCCAAGAAAAGCTCATTTTGTTGCCTTCTTGTTCCCCTTTGAGTTAAAGAGCCAAAACACTGGATGACCACTGCAGTCAGCCTAGAGAAGAACCTGATCACAACCTGTGAATGGCCACAACAGGCCTGAAAGAGCTCATCTCAGAGAAATGTGCTATTAAGAGGCAGTGAGGATGGTAGAAAGCAGCTCTACATCATTTAACGCACTCAAGAGGCCTGCCACTGGCTCCAGAGCATCCAAGGAGCCAAACACCTCTGCCAGCACTCAGCACAAGGTCCTTTGCAGGACACATCCCATTATTAGCAGAAAGCCAAAAATTCAGCAGTTGAGGTTGATGCTTTTGGCCTGATGAGGTCCAAGCTCCCCAGCCTGGACCTGGTTTCAGGTGTCTCCCTTGTGGCAGTGATGGAAAGGCTGCCAGCTTTCAGAGACATGATACTCAACATCCTCTAATATCTGGGTCTCTGAGAGGTCTAGGGGTGCACACACACAACCTTGCTGAGCAGTTTCTGCTGTGCTGTACACTTGAAGCTCACAAGAAAACCTCAGAGACCTGTCTGGCAGTAAGAGCCCTTCAGAACATGATAGAGGAGATCTCGAGAAACAACACGTACTGTCCAGCTAATGGCTGCTCAGATACTTCTCCAGAGCAGTTCAGCTCATTCATGAGCAGTTCAGTCTGGAGGTTTGGAGCAGGAAAAGATCCCATGGCATGACAGCTCAGGGGCTGCTGAGGAGCCCTAGCCTGGTTTCCACACCAGCAGGTAGCATACACTAGTCCTGTGTCTCATCCATGTCCAGCACCATGCTTGGTTGACAAGAGCTGGTTAGGAAATCCCCAATCCAACTGGTTTTATCTCTGAAAAAGCCAATTTGCCTGAGCTGAGCCAGCTGACTGTCCCTCTCTGCAGCATCTGGCCTAGTCCCCTGAAGCTGAATGGCTGCATTTGGAAAGCCCTGGGGAGGCTCCAGGTGGGCTTGCGTGGTCCCATTCCTGGCTGGGCTGCAGGTGGCCTGCAGTTCCTTTGGGCTCCAGCCTGAGCTGTGACTATGAGAGCATCCAGGCTTTCTGCCCTGGAGCAGGGTCTTGGCTCTTGGTTCCTGGCTCTGCAGAGCAAGGCCGAGAGGCCGTTCTGGCTCTCAGGAGGACCTGCACTTCAAAATTTTCCAAACAAATCACTTGGATTATTTCTAACTGACATTTTTTGGATGGGTTTTCCTCCCGCCGGAAGGGAAGGACTTGATTTATTAATTTTTCAGAAATTTTTCATCCAAACTTTCTGAATGCTCAAATGGGGGTGGAGAGAGGGACAATGAGTTGGGGCAGACCAGATGCACCAGCCCTGCCTGAAGTTGGCAGGCACAGGGGACTCTGTGGTTAGGCTCCTGGCTCCTTCTCACTGTCCTCAACTTGCAGATGGAGTTGCCTAGGATCCCCCTGAATGCCCACAGCCACCCCAGTGCCCTGCAGCACCCTGGGATGCTTGGGCTGGTTATGAGGCCATCATCAGCCCTGTGCCCAGAGCCTACCAGTGGCACTGGCTAGTGAACTGGAGCCACCAATTCATATATGAGTAAAATTCAATTTTTTATGTATTGGTGTCTTTTATCTTCCCCTTTTTTACCTTTCCCTTTGACTGGGGTAACTCAGGGGGATCTTCCCTGTCTGTCAGACAGGGCCTATAACTATCTCCCTTCCCCAACCACGGGGCACCATATTCCTTTGCCAAGCAGGTCAGCATCGAGGAGCAGCAGCCAAAGAGTGCCATGTCTGTAGTCCCTTGGCAACCCCCAGCTCCCCAAAATTCCCAACGCTGGCAAACACCATGGGGGTTTGTGCAGTGTGCAGAGAAGGGAGAGATCAGGATCTTGCTGGGGGGAATTGGACTGCTGGAGCCAAAAACTTCTCAGTCTTGCTGTGCCTATCTGCCCCCCTGTCCTGGGATGAGTGGCAGAGGTGCATTTGCACTGGTCATGGGGACAGCTTGGATGGTCCCTAAACATCCCCTACTCTCCCATCATCCTCCCATCATCTGGCTGCGGAATGGTTCCCACCACTTTCCCTGATATTGGCATCATTGCAGGGAGATGGAGGCACCTGAAAGGCTTCCCCACAGGTTTTTTTGGGGGGGACCTGATGGTGACACCTATGTAACTATGGGTAGCAGGTCTTCATTCCCACATCATGGAGACTCTGAGGTCCTCATCCCCACCATTGAGGCCATGCAGTGGGAGAGGTGGTGGCATTGTGCTTCCCAGGGACAGGAGCCATGTGGGCTGGGGGACAAGGGAAACAAAGAGACACATCATCCCTAGGAATAATGCTCTTTACAGGGAACAGGGCAGATCTCTTCTCTCCAGAGAGGCTCCAAAATTCAGGTGGAAAAAATATGTATTTTCCAACCCTTATATTTCGTGAAAGGAGCTGTTGATCCACTTAAAATATAGGTGGCAAGTACAAAAGGTATTTGTCATTCTAGAACAGGCCAAATCTTCAGGAGATCCAAGATATATGGTACGCACCCATGGCCCAGCTTCAATCTGCTCTTACACTGTAAATTCCAATTACATCATGCTGCCTTGTTTAAATACCGTGAAACCTGGCTCATGCCCTAAGTATGTTTTATATATTGCCACATCCATTTGAAATAGATGGGCAATGTGTTTTACGGCACATGTGCAAATATCTCCATATTTTTCCATCTGGGGGTTTATGGGATCTTTCAGAAAATTAATAATGGGGCTCGGAGGAAATGTTCGACTTGGAGGCAGTAGCAGAGATTTATGGCTGTCCCACTGGATGCCAGGGAAGTCTGAAAGCACCCGGAGCAGACGAAGGCCCCATGGTTGCACCAGGCGTTCCCTGAGAGCTAATTTTGAATAACAGTCAGGACCAGGAATTTCCCCCTATGGTCAGCAGGTTGACAGAAAAGGATTGCTCAAGAAGTACAGAGCAAAGGATGGGGATGGAGGTGGAGGTGCTGCCAGTGGCTCAGATTTGGGCAGGGTACAGGAATGACTGAGCCTTGCTGGTGTGGGGGCAGCACTGCCTGGCCACTCCAAGGGCCCCCTTTGGTCACCCTGCCTCACTCCCAGCTCCAGATACCGTCTGGTTTTGCTGGTAAAGGGACAGTCTGTATGTGTGTGCTAGCCAAAGTCGCCTTATTTCTGTCTCAAGATGTCAGGTAGAGCCTGCTGGGGTGTGCTTGGTTTCCTGATGGATGAGCAAACCCCAGCTACCCCAGCATGGGGTGCACCCAGGACTCCCAGGATACTGATCTGAGCAGCACCAACCCGGGCTACAGGGATCACAGCATGGGTGGCCAGCAGGGCTGGGAAGGGAAACTCAAGAGTCACCACATACCAAAACCTCAAATGGCCCTGAGGTCGGGTTAGTGACCCGTAGCACAGTCCCAGAGCTTTAAGCGTTGGAGAATATTTGCTCCCACTGCCATGTGTCTGGCAGAACACGGGCAGGGGACAGGAGAGGACAGGCAGGATGCAGCACCTGGCTTTAACCACTGCTGCTGCAGAAGTCTCTGTGGGGATGTCAGTGCCAGGGAGAGACCCAACCCAGGCACCTCCAGACTCCTCGAATGTGCTGAGCTGGGTTTGCTCTGCCCATCCTCATGTCTTCACTCCCTGTGCTGTGAGCAGGACTGTTGTCCCCACTGTGTTCAACCCAGGAGTCAACTGGTGACTATGTGTGCCTGGGCTGGCTGCTTCCTGATCTCAGACAGGGAATCCTCCAGGACCAGCCATATTCTGGGAGTGCCACCTCTCCCTGCTCCTGAACAGCTGACGGTTTCCCATTGTGTGGGTGTGGTGGGGGGAAGCAGCGTGTGGAGTTTATTTTGACAGTGGAGAGGCCAATTCTCCGAGATTTTGGGGTAGAGCACCTTGACCAAGATTAAAACATTGTCCATTTATTGATTCTCACAGTGGTTGTTTAAATAGAAGACCAACCTCAATGGCTCATTCTGTGCTGAGAGTCTGATCCTGCCCCATGCAGGGAAATCATTGATTTCTGCACAAAGATGCTGAGCCCAAGACATGGGGGTACCAACATGGCTCTCATGGGGTAGCAGCACCCCAGGATTCTTCTCTTTATGCCACATCTCCTGTGCCACTGGAAACCTCCTGGCACGACACAATGGCGATGCCTCAGGGCCAGCTGGGGACATGTGCAGGTCCGTGTTTGCAGCAGGATCCCCCCATCCCCAGGGTGCTGGTGGGGACCGCTCTTCCCTCCTGCCTCATCCTCTCCATTGCCACTGAGGTGGGAAAAGCCCAGCAGGAGGGAGCTGACGGGTTTCTCCAGATGGTGCCCTGCTGACCCCAGCTGTTCCCCGTCTTCGGCTCTTCCTTAGGAAAACACAGCGCGGGCCAGCCCATCAATTAATGGTTTCCTCATGTTTCCCCCACACAGCTGACGTGGGAAGCTGTGTCTCCCCGCCCCCCAGGCCCTGCTGAACTGAGCCCCCCACCTCCTTATGCCCCCAGACCCCACAGGTGCTGCATATCCGATGCACATGGGGAGCACGTGTTTAACCAGTGAATTGTGCCCTTGTAAAGACGAACAAGGAGATAGGTTGGATGAAGGACTATATGAACAAATGAACGAATGACAGGTGATTAACACTGATGTAATAAGTACCCCCAAGGCTGGTAAAAATACACTAGGCATATTGAAGAACAGCACATTTCTCACAGCTTTGCAAGGACAAGAGGGGCTTGGAGCAACTAAAGTCCCCTAACACTTGTTTGACATGATCATGAGTGGGAAAAGTGTGCCCTGTCCTGGTCCTACAGCCCCTCTAGAAGGAGCCTGAGTGGGTGAAAGAGCCCTGGTTGGGACTGAGAAGACAGGAGGAGGGTTGGGAATTGCAGAGGCTGTGCTTTGCTTAGGAAGCAAAATTTAGGATGTTAATGAAACTTGTGAGGGTTGTAAAGTACAGAATAAAACACCATGCTTGGGTGAAGGGTGATGGACAGAGGGCTGCAGTACCAAGGCACGGGACAGATGATATGGAACAGGTTGGATGGACAAGATATGGTTGGTTGGGCAGGTCACCACACCTGAGGAGTGGCAGCAGGCCACAATTGCCTAGTATCATGTCCACAGGTGGCAGAAGTTATTAACCATGGAAGCCTGGAGAGCATGGGCTGGCAGAGCCGCTATCACTGCTCTCTGACAGCTGAAGCCACTACTAAGATCCACTTGGATCTGCATGGCAGCATGGACAGAAGTTGCTCTGTGTACCAGAGAGCATCAGGAGAACAAGGAAACAAGGACCAGGTCAAACTATGACTTATGACTATGAGGGGTCACTCCAAGTAGATCTTACCCCTTCTTAGAGGCTCAGATCCTCACCAGGAAGAATATTCCCACACCCAAGCACTGAGCTGTGCCCTGTTGGCCAAGCAAAATGCTCTTTGCTTGATCCTGTTTCACCTAAGGAGCATGTTTTCTTGTGTGCAGTCAGATTTTATTTATATAGACTTCGGTTACCAAGAACAAAATGATGGAAAATACTCTACACATACATCCATTTGTCTGTCCAGTCAGGCTGGGGTTCAGCTGTCCAAACTCCTGTGATCTCTCATGAGTGGAGCTGGCTGGGTAACACAGAAAAAGAGCACTGATTTTTCTGTAGCATTCTCACATTTTGTGTCTTTCCTTGGCCATATTCTGGGTTTTCATGAAAAATGTCCACTGGCGTTTTGAAATGAGAAAAATTTCAACCAGCTGCAAAATTCAGTCCCAAAGCAGGGGGGAAATTGCAAACTTGGCCTGCCTTTCTGCCTTTGTGTCTCAAATACTTTGACCCAGCTGAATACTGGGAAAAGACCTGTTAAATAAAAAAACATGGATGGAAATGTGCGTGGTGGTTTTGGCCCTTCCCACGTGCACAGGCATCCGCCGCCTGCAGCAGCCGGTCCCAGCACGGTGCTTCTCAGCACACTGAGCTCCGCCAGCTGCTGCACGGGGCGGGGGATCTGTGCTCAAGGAACTGGGAATGCACCAGAGCACACCAAAGGCTTTTCAGATGCTTTCCTGAATTAATACTTTTTTCCTTGAAGACCCATTTTGGAAAACATATGGCTTTGTCGTGCCAAGCAGAGTTTGTGTTGCAGTCTCTCTCTTTTGCCCTTGCAAAGCCTATAGCTGCTGGCTGCAGCCACCAGGACTGTGAGTGCACATACCCTGCTGTCACCTGAGCCCTCTGCCCTGTGTCACCCATTGACTCTGAAAGCTCCTAGTGGTCTAAAGCACTCCCCACCACCAAAGGGGTGGACAGGGCTGGGTGGGTGCTGGTGGATGTGGAACTGCCCCTGGATTTTCAGCTCTCCATCAAATGATGCCTGTGCTGGTGTGCACTCCAATCCCTGCCCAAACTATAGGGCAGGATGAGCAGCACCTCTGAGCAAATCCATGGTGCCTTCTCCTCTGCCTTTGGTGTACTGGCACCAGTTCAGGGTGACCCAGCTACAGCGTTCCAGGTACAGCCACATCCATGTGCAGTCTGCAGCTCTCAGCTGACCATGCCAGGCAGAGGAAGAGGAATAAGAAAGGTGAATTCTTGCTTTGGACATGGAGATGACATAAGCAAGGGATGTCAAGAGAAGTCCTTCAGGGATCAGACTCAGTGAAGGTGCAGTGTGGCTTCCTCCAGTCCTTCAGCCAGGATTTTAAGACATTCATGAGCCAAAGGGAGAGATGGAGAGCTCCTCTCCTCAGCACAGACCATGGCATGGTGGCTCTGCTCTGGCATTTCTGATCTGCCCCAGCAGACACTGAGATGCCAGCTGGGAGACATCCTTCCTCAACAGTCCCAGATAGCAGAGGTGAAAGAAGAGGGAAGAGCTGCCTTGGAGGGTAAATGGAGAACTCTAATCACCAAATTCTTCAAAGAGTTTTAGGTACCCCACTTCAGTAGAGGAGAAATCAGGTGCCAAAGAAAATCCTGGAGCTCCCTGCCTGAGAAGGAAGTGCCCAGTATTTTCAAGGAACACAGATACATTGTGCCTTTCCTTGCTTGGAGAAACCATGTGTTGCTGAAGCCCTTCCTTGAGAGGTATCCCATGGAACAGTGGTGCTGCCCTGCTCTTTCTGAGCTGTGGCTGCAGAGGACTCAGAGAATCCCCACACCCCATGGGGTGATGCTGAGCAGTGTCTGGGACAGAAGGGATGATCCTGATGAAAGTCCTGTCTTTGCACACCCAAAGGGTGCACCACCACTGACTTCTGTGTGAGGACTCCTGCATTCGTCCAGAGAAGCTGTGGCTGCCCCATCCCTGGAATTGTCCAAGGCCAGGTTGGACAGGGCTTGGAACAACCTGGTCTAATGGAAGGTGCCCCTGCCCATGGCAGGGCTTGGAAGAAGGTGATCTTTGAGGTCCTTTCCAACACAAACCATTCTTTGATTCTGTGTCTGTTGGGTGCATGGGGCTGAAGTGAGCCTGAGCCAAGGGCAAGTCTGGTGAAAGCAGCTGTGGGAGGAAGAGGAGAACTGGGTGTCCCAAACTACATCAAGAACCATCTCATGGCAGAGGCCAATAGCATGTGACAATCCAAACAAGAGGAACCAGGGATGGGAGAGTCCCCTCAGCTCAGAGAGAGGAGGGAAGAGGGTCTGTGTCGGGAGGGTGGATAAAATCAGCTCATCCAAGTGGTCCCACATACCCATTACCCTTCAGCTTCTGGCCTCCCCACACCTCTGGCCATGCCCTCTGTAGGCATCCAAGTACCCATGGGACCTGAACAATGGCACTTCAAGTCTTCCACAGCTCTGAAACGTCACTTCCAGCATGTCCAGCAGCTTCACCAATGCACCTGCATGTCCACACAGATCCCCAGGGCCTAGATACTCACTCTCCAAATTCCCTTATCCTGAAACCCAACAGTGCTCCACTAGTTTCTTCAGCTGGAAGCTCCAGCACCACCTTGGGATGCTGAAGCCTGGAAGCACCACCATGACATGGGGAGTCCACACAAGCTGCCATGGGCTAGAAAGGGTAAAGTTTCATCCTAATGGACTGGAAGACTGTGATGTAGGCTACAACCCCTCACTGAGCCATTCAGTAAGCAAGGCAAGGTTTGTGTGGAAAGGAATATCTATTGTCAGAGCACCTACTATTTCTATTTGTATTTATTAAGCCAAGACTGCTACAATCTCAACATGGGAAGATACTGGTGTCTGTGTAACCAGAAACTAATACATGGTGAAGAAGATATAAAAGACTAGAGGTGGATCAATGGAAGCTCCTCTCTCTTCCTGTCACCTCTGCCTTGTGCATCTCCTTGAACAACCTTAGCCACAGCAATTCTTCCCAGGAGAGCAGTCTGGCCAGCTCTGGAAGATGCACACCAAGGCAGATGGTGACTTGGTGTCATCTCAACAGAAATAGGTGCAATTTCAGTTGGTACCAGGTGAAAATACAGGCACATAGACCTGGGTGGATGGATGATGATACATGGTGGCTCTGGTCAGCCTGTCCAGTCCAGCTAAGGTTCAGATGGAGCAGGTGGACATGGGAGGGGAAGATGATGTGTCCAGGTCTTTCTCACTGGGTTGTCTGGACTAGGCACCTAGGCAACTCCCCAGTGGACACAGTCCTGCCTGGTAGTGGCCACCAGCACGGTGCCAGGGCCTGGCTCCCCCCTATGGCACTGCAGCACTACACAGGTCCTGCCCCAGCCAGCAGCACTGGTCCATGTGAGCCCTGGATCACCATGGAATCAGGTCTTGTAAAAGTTCATTTGTCCTTCCTGGTGGAGCTCCTGGGGCTGGACACTCTGCAGCACTGGACAATTTCCACTCAGCCTGCCTGTACATTGGAATGAGGGAAAGAAGACTCTGACCTCCTGTTCCTCCTGGGCAAGGAGAAAGGCAGAGAGAGGTCTGGAAGCAGCACATTTTCAGAGTGAGGAAGAATCTGATAGATTGATGGTAGATGCTGGAGAAGGGAGAGCTGTCAACTGAGATATCAGCGCTGGGCAGGAGACAACTGTGTTAAAGGGAATATAAAAGTCTTGAAAATGAGCTCCAGAATGCCCTGAGCAGGACACCAATCCCCTTCAAACTCCTTCAGATGACAGGCAACCACAAGACCTTGCTCCACTTTGCTCCTCATTAAAGGTTTGTCATTACTGCATTATGTTTAATGCACACTCAAAGGGCTGACACACACACCCACCCGTGCACACGCACACAACAGGAAACCATTGCCAAAATATACACTATAGACAAAGAGTCCGTTCACACTATATATATGTACAGAGTCTGTGGGTGCAGTCTGGCAGCACCCAGCTGGGCTGAGGCTGGGCATGGGGGACAGGGTGGGTGCAAACCCCTCAGGGCTTCACACACTTGCCCTTCTTCTCCCGCCGCTGCAGTTTCCGAAGACGGCGTGTCCAGGCATCCCGCCACTGGATGACCAGGCTGTTCTTGTCAGCCATCAGTCCGGGCCGGTCAGTGGAATTTTCGCTGATCCCCATGACCAAGTACTTCTTGCTGATCTGGATTTTGGGGCACTTGCAGGACAGGTCTTTCAGGTGGATCCACAAGAAGTTGTCACCGCGCTTGACCCGCTCGTCACGGCACTTGTAGACAGAGAGGATGTTGATGGTGAACTTGGCCCAGTTGGCCACCGTCTCCATCTCAAGGATGTTCACCTGGACCACTGAGGGAAAAAAGGGGAAGCATAGTGATGCTTTGCTTTGCTCCCCAAAGGAAGGTTGGGGACAGGAACTGCCCTTCCCCAGCAGCCCCACCTGCCTCATCCATTGCAACTTTGGGAGGGCTGATTTGGGGACCCCTCTCCGTATGGAGCGTCCCCCACCCCCTGGATGCCTTCATCTGCTCCACCCACAGCCAGCCCACATCTGCCTCTGGGGAAAAGCCCAGGGTGGCTCAGAGAGGTTGAAGGTCCTTACCATAGTCCTTCTTGCAGTACTTCTTCATGTTAATCTTGTAGTTTCCCTTGGCTGGTTTGCAGTAGGAGTCACAGTCTGCAGCAGAAGAACAGTGGGTTGAGCACTAAGTGGCTTGAGGCACGTGGGGACTCATCCCACCACAGGGGAGGAGGGAGTGGGGTGGAGGGGACAGCAGCAAGACCCAGCCTGGCAGAAGTACTTGACTCCTCCTGAGTCAGGGCCTGAGCACTGCTGGGGATGAGGGTCTGCTGAGTTCAGCTGCTCCCCTGGCACCTCACAAGGGCTGGGAGCTCAAAGATCAGCACAAATGTCTGATACCACATCAAGGAAGAGGAACCAAGTGGCCTTGGGTGCACTGAGCAGACTGTCACTTGTGGTGACAATGTCCTGCAGGATAAGTCAGCACAGGGGTGCTGGAGGAAGCCTGAGGACTCCTTCCAGACACAGAACAGGATGGATGGGAGGAATGCAGGTGAGGTGATAGTGGCCTCCATGGAGGGCTCGCAGGGGCCATGGCCAAGGAGAGTCAATACAACATCTGTGACCCTGCAGTGCTGGGTAATGTGGGAAAAGGGGATTTGGCATCAATCCCACAATCAGCCCCACAGGGGGCAGATCCAAAGGCAGGTCTGACACCACACCAAGGGGGTCGTGATCCTCAGAGTGATTCAGCTCTCAGGGCCAGTGGTGGGAAGCACTCTCAGGGGACAGCCCCTCCAGGGACCTGTGCCTCATAGGTTCCCAGAAGTGGGAAAGGGGACTCAGGCTGTGAGAAGGCGGCAGGTGAGGGAAGTGGCTCTGCTCTACTACATCATTCCTGCTGCCCAGGCATCCCCTGCTCAGGCTGCTCCAAATGAGCTGGGGAGGCCACCAGGCTGTCCTCCACCACCCTGCTGTTCCCCAAGGCTCCTGTCCTCCAGGAAGCTTTTTTCTGTGCATTTCTAAAGCCCCCAGATTTGCATCTCAAGCAGAGGGAGGGGAGGGAATGCCTCTTTCCTTCTCCCCAAAGCCTTTGATCCCAACAATTGCCCGAAGCAGCCCCGTTCTCCTCCTTTCTTTCCCCTGCCGTCTTCCTTTGAACATCTCAATTTGTCTCTTTCCAAATGGCATGTTTTTTTCTGAGCCCATCTTTCTTCTTTTCTCTGCCTTTTGCAGGTTCTCCCTCTGGCTTGGCCCCGCAGCCCAGGACAGAGCCAGCAGCCTCTAAAGTTGTCTTTGTTTGTGGGTTGCCACAGTGATCACTGGGGATAGAGGCGAAGCTCTGGGGGAAGACGGGGAATAACAGAACCCTGTGCCAAGGGGAGGAATGAGGAAAGAAAGAAGCCCAGAAGCACAAACTCACCCTGAGCCCTGTTGTTTTCCTCTCTGCCCAGCTCCTTTATATCTGGGACTTCATGCCACCTGTTCCAAATTTGTCAGTGACAGAAGCAGTGCAGCGTGAAGCTAATTCTTGGCAGAGGGGGATGAGCTCTGATTCCCAGTTCAGCCCCCCATGCTGCCACACTGCCCCTCTGCCTGGGCTGGCAGAGATGCCTTGGCCCTGCTGCCTTCCCTGAAGCAGCTGTGATGGCTACAGAGGGGGCTCAGGGCCTCTCTATAAGGGGGCTGGCTGCTGAGCGTGCTGGAGTGCTTGCTGGTGGCACTGAAGGTGCCCTCACCCACTGTATCCCTGGGATATGCTACAGCTTCAGCCTGAACCTTGTTGCATCCCCTGGGATTTGCTACAGCCCCAGCTTCAGCCTGCTGTGTTCTCTGGGATACAGCACAGCCCATCCCAGACCCTGCTGGTCCCCTGAGACAGGCCACAGGCCCACCTCGACACAGCGCTCTGTCCCTTCCTGCTCCATCAAAGGGACGCTAAAGAGAGCCTCCCATCTTATTTTGGGGAACGCCTGTCAGGACAGGAGACCTTTTACTCCCCAGGCAAAGGGGCACAGAAACCCTCCTGCACCTGGCATTGCCACAGGCCTTCCCATGGACAGCGGGTGCTGTGGGGGAGGAGGGTGGCATGGCCTGGGTGCTCAGCTGGAGCACGGGCTGGGCTGATGGCTGCTGGGGTGGTGGAGTGTAGGGTGCTGTGTGGTGGGAGCAGGCTGTGGGGCAGCCTCAGCTAACCTGCCACCCCCTTCCCTTGGCAATGGGGATGAAAGAAAAGCAGAAAGAAATCCTGTAACTGCCCTGGGTTGCTGCTCATGATTAGCAACATAACACTGTGATTCAAAGGAGCCAGAAAATGGTGTTGGTAATTAACAATTTAGGATTAGTTTGGGGATTTTTTTAACCACATCTTTGTGCTGAGGAACAATCCTCAAATGTAAAATCAATTCCTGCTCCAGTTATCTAAGAAACTTGGGAAGAAAAAGAAAGTCCAAATAACTGGAGGCATTTGTGTTCCTTGGCCCCAGGCACGTGGCCTCCTCCATCACTGGGTGTGGTGGAAAGTGGCAAGGGATGTCAGGGCAGATAGATCCTGCCTGCACTCCCCAGACTGCCTCTCCCTGAGCAGCCTGTCCTGTTCCTGCAGGGTTTTGCCATGGGACAGCTCTGCTTGGGATCTCATCCCCCAAGTCCTGATCACAACACAGCTGTGGACCATGGTTCCATCCTTCCAAGTGAACTGGGATGCTTTGTGCCAGATGGGGGCTGCTCCACATACAGGGACATGGCTTTACACATTCTGTGGGGCAGTGGGGAGAAGAGCAGCTTTAGCTGCTGTGTCTGTGCAGCTGGATGGGGCAACCAAGACCCACAGAAGGGCTGGGGGTCAGCAGAGACCTCACACAGCCCATGTCATAAAAGTGCACCCACAAATCCCGAAATGCTTCTGCACCTCCAGGATATGCTACAGCCCCATCCCTGACACTGCTGCATGCCTGGGACAAGTTACAGAGCAATCTCTGAGACTGAGACTTCACTGGGATGAGTTACAACCCCCCATCCCTGACACTGCTGCATCCCTGGGATTCACTACAGCCCCATCCCAGGCACAAATGTATCCTTGGGACATGCTACAGCCCCAGCTCTAACACTGCCATATCTCAGGAGATGCTACAGGTGCAGACTGGTAGGAGGCAGCTGATAACCAGAGCCACTGGCCTGGTGTGGGCAGGCTCCTCCTGTGGGGGAGAGTGTGTTTGAGAGGTGGCAGGTTTGCACATCTGGTTTACTTCTCCTCTCCTTGAAAAAAAAGCAATATTTTGTTTTAAGAGATGTAACTTAATTAGGTGCTATGGCTGCAAATCTTTTACTGCTTACTTTGAATTCCCTTAAAGCCCTGTTTTGCGCTCCATGAGTTTTGTTAATTCTGCTAAGAGGGAACATGGATTTTATTTTTTTCCACTACGTGGAAAATATTTCAAGATAATAGTAATAAAAATTATGAGAAGTGGACCCAGGACGTTTCATCACCAAGCCAGTCAGTTGCTCAGGCACAGACTTCAAAGCTAGACCTCAAAGGCTTTGGAAGATTGGAAAGGCATGACAAAGCTGGGGAAAGTGATGCAGATGATGGCAGTGTCAGTGAAAAGCCTGGACACACCCCAGGACTGAACCCCAGCACAGAGAAGGATGGGGAGAGGGCAGGAAGCCCAGCACCTGAGCATGGCAGCCCTGAACAATGTCCCCCTGTTCCTGCAGCCAGCACCTGCTGCCAGAGGCAGAGTGGGAGGTTTTGGGGAAATGGGGGGAGAAGGGGCTTGGGAGGCAGCCTGAGGTGCTGAGGGCCCCTTGGGGAGTGCCCTGCTCAGGGATAGCTGGGGCTCCTGGAGCAGAAGGATGTAAGCAGAGGGGCATCAGGGAGCAGACAGGGTGAGAGCAGAAACAATCACTGTTGGCAGCCCTGCTTGCAGGACACACACACCAGGTAACCCTGGCAGCGTCAGCCAGGGCAGCATCACCCCCCTCACTCTGATCACCCCCAGCAAAGGGAGCATCAGAACCCCCACTAGGTCCCCTGATCCTCTAGTGGCACACACTCTGGGCACAGGCAGCTACTTTGCATTAAGGATATTTGAGCTAGAAGCCAGAAATCTTAAACCAACAAATCCACAGATAAACTGGAGGCAGTTTGAGGCAGATCTGCTCTGCTAAAACTGAGCAAACAACACAGGTCTCCGCCAGTGCTATTTATTTTTGCACAGCTGAATGGCTCAGACATCATTGTGAAACTGTTCCTATTTATAAAGCACTGGAGGGGAGTCACCTTGATTAACTGCTCCATGCAGCACTCTCTGTTGGCAACAAAACCGGCCAGATCTCTCATTCCCATTTTTTTCCTTTTCCCAAAGCCTGATATTCCCAGCTCCCTCCTCACAGCTGGCAGGGTGGGCAGGGCAGGCAGGAGCAGAGGGGAGGGTGATTTGCCCTATCCCACGCAGCTCCCTGCATCACTTTGGTACCACATCTTCCCATCGGGCAGGATGTGCACCCCAAGTCTCAGGTCTCCTCCTCTGCCACAGTGAGGAGTGAAACCTGCCAGATCCAGGCAAGGCTGCTCCTCACTGTCCTGAAAACACCCCCTCTTTTCCAGAGCCTCTAGGGACAGGGCTGTGAGGGCTCAGCAGTGCCCATAGGTGCTGGGTGGGGTGTCAGGCTGTGCAGAGGTCCCAGGGTCTGCACTACTCCTTGGGGTGCACGTGTGCTAAGCCAGCAGCACTCTGCAAGGAGCTACAGGTTCCTCCTGTGCATCTCCCAACTCCATCCCCATCCACACACTTTACTTCTGCCAAAGGAACACAGAATCATTAGGGTTGGAAAAGGCCTCCAAGATCATCGAGTCCAACCTTGAACCAAATACCACCATGACCACTAAACCACATTGCAAAGTGCCACATCTTGCTTTTTGAACACTTTCAGTGATGGCGACTCCACCACTGCCCTGGGCAGCCTGGTTCACTGCCTGACAACCCTTGCAGGGAATAAATTTTCCCTGATGTCAACCCAAACCTCCCCTGACACAACTTGAGGTTTCCTCTTGTTTTATGCCTTGTTCCTTGGGAGCAGAGCCCTACCTTCCCCTGGCTGCACCCTCATGTCAGGAGTTGTGGAAAGAGTAGCTTTCCTCCAAGCTGAGCCCCTCCAGCTCCTTCAGCAATTCCTCATCAGACTTGTGCTCCAGACCCTTCCCCAAATTCTTTCCCATCTCTAGACATGCTCCAGCCTCTCAGTGTCTGCCTTGTTGTGAGGGGCCAAAAATTCCATCTCTTTGACACACCTCATCTCTGGCTCTCCTGTTGCCAGCGAGCTCATGCACAGGGTTGCAGCAGCCATCCTGGAAAACGTTTCCAGAGGGCTGGAGAGCACATCCCAGGCACACACCAGGCTGGGAAGAGGCTGTTGGAATTTTCCACAGCCAAGTCAAGGTAGCCATGGTAAGGGGAGCTGAGGAGATGGATACAAACAGGGCACTGGCTCTCCAAGAAGGGTGTAGGCTTCTTTGGGATAGATGCACCCCAAACAGGGCACAGGAAAGCTGCTCATTAAATATGGGTTTGGGGAGCTGGAGGGGCCCCTGCTGTCTTCACAGGAGCATATGCCAAGGGATGGAGTGGAGGATTGTTCAGGATGCCTATTCCACCACAGTGGAATGCAGGGGACGACCAGGCTGTTGGGGACAGCAGCAAGAGGGGTGAAGGGAGGGAAGGGGCTGCTTCTTTCTTAGCTTCTCCTATCCTACCTGGCTTGGAACCCCTACAGGGGGATAGACTTGGGATGGCTGGGAACAGCCACACTGCAGTGTTGAGGGGACTGTGGAAAGAAGAGGGGAGGGAGGAAAGCCCTGCCACAGCCCTCTTTACCCTGCTGGGTACATCCTGCAGCACTGGAGGCTGAGCATGGTGGCACTGGATCCAGGGGCTGGCACAGCACTGCTTGGTGCTACTGGGATGGACCATGACACAGTGGGAGCACAGAGTACTTGAGTGGGACCTTGGTCCCTGGCCAAGCTGGAAGAAGGACCCTAATCCATCAGTGCAGGGAGCATCCACACACCCTCCCAGCAGTGCCCAGCCCCAGCCAAGCCTCTGCAGAAACACAAGTGAACCTGCAGCTTGCACTGAGATGCCAACCTTACCACTCCAGTCTGGGGAACGAGGGCAGCTCTTGAGGAGCTCTGAGGACCATGGCAGCCATGCCTCCCTCACCTGTCCAAGGCCTGCAGTCTGTCAATGTAGCTGTCACCTCTCTCTGGGTGACCACAGCAGTTGCACTGGGCCCTCCATGGTCCCATCACCCATGGTCCCATCACACTGCACAGCCAGGACAAGCAGCTCATACCCAGACCTTTCACTCCTCCAGACCTGGATGAGGTGACCACCGTGTCACCCATGTCCCAGGGGAGACCCAGCAGTCTGTGTCCCAACACAGGAGCCCCGGAGCCTGCCTGAGACCTGCCAGACCCCCACTGTCCCAGCATCTCCCAGGGAGATGGGGTCCTGCAGAGGCCAAGGACACTGAAGAGGAACCTCTTGCACTGGTGCTGATAAAAGGAGGTTAAACAAAGCCAGCTCCCAAGCACCCACTGGTGCCAGATACCACAACCCCTGCCTTAACCTGCCAAAGGATGGCAAGGCCCCAGTGGGCTGCATCACTGTTCTCCTCCTTGGAGGAGATGGAGAACGCCTTTCCCAAAAAAGTCCATCCATCTTAGTCAGTTCCTTTCCAGAAATACAGGAGATTTTAAATCTTAGTCACATCTTTTACAAAATTTTTTTACCATTAATTTTTTGCCAAATGATTTGGTAGAGCTCAGCCCTCCCCCATGCTGTGCTAGGAAGAGGGAAGGTGGGATCTGCCCCCAGATCTCTGGGCAGGGCTGGGGCCATGGACTTGGCCAGGGACATGGAGCACTTACCTGCGGGTGCCTCTGTGCTGGTGACCAGGGAGGTGGGGTTGATGGCAGGAATCTCTGGAAAAGAAAGGGAGAGGTATCTTAAGGATGAGATCCTCAGCTCTGGAGGTGACAACTGGGAGAAAGCCTTCTGAAAATGGGCCACAAGGAGATTTTGTTGGTCACAAATGAGAGATGATGGGATGAATCTGACCTGACCATTGCAGTCCATTGAACAGACCCAGAGATGCACAGACTGAATTCAGTAAACTGGGCCAGGCTGCAATTCTTCAGTCCCCAAGAACCCTAAGTAGTTGTGTGAGGTTGTGTGCTCCAGGGATGGATGCTCCCCAAGTGCCCAGCTCATCTGAACTCAGTTTGGACATCAGTTGAGTGCTTGGCTATCTCAGCATGCTTCAGGCTGCCCAGCACAGGGGTAAATGTGTGAAAAGATAACACTTTCTCAGGACTATTGGCAGCAAAATCTGGAGCAATTTCTTTCCTAAATTCAAATTTGGGGAAGAACAGAGAGAGAGGAGCCAGCTCCACCCGTCACCCACACTGCCACTGCTCCAGCAGCCCAGCAAATGCTGCAGGGTGGGAAGTTGTTCCTCTACCACTTGGGTCAAATTCAAACCCACTGTGACAATAAACACAGTTTTATGCTGATTCTGGCCTTGCCTGAGTGACTGCACTCAGGGCTCAGCTGGGTGAGGAGGGCAGGTGCTGTACCAAGGATGGGACCCAGCAGAGCTGTTTCAGCAAGCTGACCCAAGGGGCCATCCAGAGCCTCCAGTGCTGTGGCAGGTGAAACCCAGGTCACCCCAGGAAGTGATCAGAGAGTCCTACTTGACCACTTCCTGAAGAACATCCATAAGGACAGACAGCCTCTTGTCTGAGCCTCCCACCCACCATAAACCATCAAAGGTGAGTGGGGGACAAGGGACATCCCCTAGTGCCTGTGGGGGTCCCCGAGTGCAGGGCAAGGTGTGGGGCACTCACTGATGCAGGGGGCCACTGGCGAGCGGCTCTGCTGGTAGCCCTTGGCGCAGCGGTTGCAGGTGAGGCCGGTGACGCCGTCCTTGCAGGGACACTGCCCCGTGGTCTGGTTGCAGGTCTTGCCGGCCGCACCGACGGGGTGGCAGTCGCAAGCTGAGCGGGAGAGAGAGAAATGATTATGTGAGAGGGGAGGTACAACACAAACCCCAATGTGCAGCCCCAAAGAGGTGAAGAGAAGCACCACTTCCATAGCACCACTGGAAATCAGCTGGTGGGACTGGCACAGCACAGACCCAGCTAGACCCACAGGTCTGGACCAAGCATGGCCCCACATGTGCTGTGAGCTCTAGGCAGGAGGGCAAGTGGACAAAGAGGTTGGCCAGGGTACAGCCTTGCTGACAGGGATGCTCAGGATGAGCACCTGGAGCCTCTGCAATTCCCACGGGGGCCTGCAGCCACCAGCTGTCATTTGAGATCTTCCCCCACCTCAACTCCGGGGAGATGTTCCTGTCACCGCAGTAAAAAACATTTTCTCCACTTGCTCCCCTACTTCCAAGCTTTCCACTCCATGGAGATGAACCAACAGTGAGATTTTACACAAAACTTGACTGTGTCTTGGTTTTAGAATGAAGCAGGTTTTCTCAATGTTTCCCAAGCTCATAAGCCTCAATACCCCTCCTGACTCCTGGAGACCCTGGGCAAAGGTTGATCCCACATCTTTCTACCACAGTCTCTCTAAGGACAAGCCCCACCTGAGGTGGGTGAAGTTGTCTTTGCTCTCAGAAGAATGTTCCATCACATCACACTGGATGATGGACCCACTGAGGATTGTCTACATGGAGGGATGTGGGAAAGAGATGCTTGTTCAGGAGAGGACCTTCCCATCCGCTTTCTTGGAGCGGGGCTGGCTATGAGCTGGGGGTTATCTTGGCCTCCATCAGTGTAAGAGTTGAACGTGATTTCAAAGCAAAACAAAAACATCTCCCCCACCCGCCCCCACAGCCCCCTGATGTTAACGTTTCCCTAATTTTCACCAGATGGGATTGGTGGGAGCACCATGGCACTTGAGCCCCCCTCCTGCACAGCCAGAAACCAGAGTGAGCAGCCTCTAATGGGGACCAGATGCTCCATCCTTATCAGATCTTGGCTAGACTGGAAGCGGACATCTTTCTGACAGGGATATTTTGGGGGCTCAGCTGTGATAACAAATGGCAGCGAGCAAGGGAGTCTTGGCATGACACAGGGCTGTTGGAAACATGGGGCCTTTCTTGGGCCCCAGCAGTCTGTTCCTGGTGTAAAGTTTATGGACAGACACAAATCTCAGCTCAATCAGGATCCAGTTCATCTAAGCTGATCTCTCTCCATGCAGTGGAAGGCAGATTTCAGTGACTCTGGATGTTTTACCCAGATCAGTAATTAAGGCACCTTTTCTCATCTTAAGTGCACAACCAATCAGTGTCATTAGGGTACAAGCTTGGTCTCTGCCAGACCAATCTCTGTCACTAGCCCTGCCATAGTGGGATTTCCCACAGTCCCACAAAAATACATTGTTCCTTCCTGCTCCCAGGGGAAGAGCATCCCAGGCAAGAGTGCTTACCCTGATGGATCCTGCATTGCAGCATGGTCCATCCCACCACTGCGGCTGTGGCATCTCTGTCCTTCCTTATCCTGAAATAACCTGTGGAGGGATCTGGCTCAGGGAGCCTATCCCAGCCCCAGGGAAGACAGGGCTGGGGGCACAGTGCAGCTCTGCACTGCTGCCCACACACTGAGCCCTGCTTCTCCCAGCCTCTGGCTGCCAGGATCTGGCCCATGGAGTTTGAATGGTGGATTAAGTCACTAGCTTGGAGCTTAACTCATCAAGCTGTGCTTGCCAGAAAGCATGTCTTGCACCTCATATTGAGGGTATTTTTGCATCTTGAGGCTTAGCTGCTACTGCTTCACCAGTTTTCACTGTAGAAAGCTCACAGCTTACGTCTTTGTTTAAATTACTGGGATTAATGCACAGCCATCCTTTATTTGACTTTTCAATTACCGCCATTGAATTAATCCTGTAGCTTGCTCTGCCTTTTCCATCCTCCCAGCTTTTCTGTCCCGCAGGGTCCAGCAGTGATGCTGGCAGTGGGAGGGAAGCACTGCCTGCTCATTGGCAGGTGAGGGCTCTGCTCACATAGACACAACCTGCAGCCAGTATTTTTGTGCCTATTTCAAGGATGCTGCATCCCAGCAGAGACAAACCATGGTTGAAGAGTTATTTAGTAGCATGTGCTGGTGTTTGTTTAAATAAGATGTAGTAGTTCCTGGCCGCTGGGTTAGTGATTTGCCTCCTGAATATTAACTGAGCCATCTGCAGCCTGGTCTAGTGGAAGGTGTCCCTACCCATGGCAGAGACTTGGAACCAGATGATCTTCAACGTCCCTTCCAACCCAAACCAGTCTGTGATTCTATGAGCATCTGCCTTCATTGTAATGCTCAGTCTCTGCCCTGGGCCAGCACTGTGGTAGGAGCAAAAACCTTTGTTCAAATTCACAGCAGACTGTTCCATGCCTGCTCTAAACATCCACTGTCAGGATCCTTACCTTGCCTTTTTCTTGCAGGAGTGTAGATACCCGAGATGCAGGTATGGAACACATCTTTGAAAAAAACAAGTCCAAATTACCTTGTCACATCTCTGTATACTTATATGCCTCTCTGAGAGCACCAGCTCTCCACTGCCAACACCTGGGACCTTGCTCCTCCTCTAAGCAGCTCCCAATCCCAGCAGATCCACCCCTAGATAAGGGAGGGGTAGAAATGCTTTTTCTTTTACTGAAGGAGCAGCAGCCAAAGAAGCAGAAACATCTTATCAACTCTGTTCCCTGAGGGAGAGTCAGGAACTGGCTCCCCAGACCCAGGGTACCACCTTTGCTGCCAGATCCTCCTCAACATATGCACCGTGGCAGGGGTCGGCCCTGTGCACATGTTCATCTGGCTCAGCTGAGCTTTGCAGCGCTTCCAAAGCACAGGCAAACCCTGCCAGCCCTCCGGGAGCAGCATCCCCTGCCCAGACTGGCAGAGTGGCTGTGGCTTGGCACAGGGACAGAGGCTTATCTGCAAGTGGAGACCTGTCCCACTCCTCTGCTCCTCCCACAGCCCAGGCATCACTGGCTGCCATTTGTCCTGAGCTGCAGCATCTGTGCTCACCCCATCCCATCAACTCCTGGGCATCCTGGGATGCTTTGCCCTCCCTGACCCCTCCAGAGGATCCACCTTGGACCAGATATACTTTCCATCACTGTAATGCTGCACAGTTCCTCCCCTATGGAGGTGGTGGAGCAAGACTTGCACTGACAAATGGTGAGCACAGGCAGGTGGGAGCAGCCAGGCCCCCTCTGCCTCCCATCAACTCTGCAAGGAGAGGGACTTGAGCCACAGCCAGGTAGGAAACACTGCAACCTGCAGAAGCTCTGCTCCCACAAACCCATGCTATACTCAGTAATCCTCCCTGGTCCCAGCAAAATCCAGCTTGCTTTATTAGCTTTTTTGGCTTTTTTTTTGGCATTTTTTCTATTATTGCTCTTTGGTAAGTGTTCTCTTTCCCATCTGGAGTAGAAACTGATCCCCCCAATGCCCAGGGAAGTGGTGCTGGGGCCCCATGGGAGGTGAATGCCTGCAGGATGTCCACTTTGCTTGGGATTGTATCAGTTTTGGAGCAAAAGTAGAAAGAGCTGGTCATAGAATTACAGAATATCCCAAGCTAGAAGGGGCCAAATATGATCACTGAATCCAACTCCTGGCCCTGCACAGACACCCCAACAATCCCACCCTGGGCATCCCTGGCAGCGCTGTCCAAACACTCCTGGAGCTCTGGCAGCCTCGGGGCTGTGCCCATTCCCTGGGGAGCCTGGGCAGTGCCAGCACCTCTGGGGGAAGAACCTTTCCCTGAGATCCAACCTGACCCTCCCTAATCCAAAGAAAAGCAGAAACTGTTCCTTGGGGAGGGCTGGGAGATGAGGTGCTGCCTGCAGGAGATGAAGGGTGAGGTGGAGGCAGCGGAGCCACCCTGGTGCCTCTCAAGTGTTGGGGGAGAGCTGGGGCTGCCTGCCAGTCCTCAGCACTCGACAGAATCCTCGTGGAAAAGAGAATTCTGTTGCAGCTGCCCCAGTTTGGTGCTGCTGCTGCAGGAATTGGGGGCTGCTGCCATCCATCCCCTCCCGGGAATGGGACACAATCTGATATGCTCTGCCATAGACCATCAGGATGCATGCCTTGTCCTGCCTCCTCCTCTTCCTCTCTCCCAGTGTCTCCCTGTGTAACCCCAAGGATGCTGGCACCTGACACACCCCGTGCCAGAGGCTGCCGTGCCCACAGCCACAGCCGTGGCATGGCTTGGCCAAGGCCATGGGGTGGAAAGAGCTTGTGGTCCCTGAGAACATGGGCTGTGAGGGACACATGACAAGTCAGCTGCTTGGGTTGTTGAAAATGATTAGCTCAGTTTGCTAATGAACTGGCTGCAGGTAGGGCTCCTCCTGCTCAGCCCTGCTCCTGCTGTGCCACTGCCAAATGTGGGAAGTTTCTCCCTTCATCCATCCTCTGAAGCATTCCTGGAAGTAGCAAGGATGAGGACAGGCCACTGGCACAGCACAGGCAATGGAGGCATTTCCTTTATTATATCCCAACCTGAATGAGCCAGACCTCCAACAGTACTAATGTGCCTGACAAAGGAACCTCAAAAGTCAAATCCTTCAATTCAGGTCCATGGCCACAAAGTTAATGGTCCAAAACCAGCTCCAGTAATTCCTGCAGGAACAGGAATTACTCATAAACACATGAGCATCATGTTCTTGCAGCTCTGAAGGGGCCCAGGGCCCATGCGGCTGCAAAATGCATTGGAGAGAGATCTGAGAGGGACAGTGTGCTCCTTCCAGGAGGGACTCACAATCAAAGACAGAAAAACAGGGATCAGGGATCAATTCTCAGCCTCTAAACAGCCATGGCCAACTTCCTGCCCATCTGATGTTCCAGTCTGGATCTCAACAGTCCTTAGAGACAGGCAGGGTGTTTTTTTATCTCAAATTCTTTGGTGAAACTATTGTTTTGAAAAAGATCTAGAGACAGGCTGAGCAGGGAGATGGAAGAGGAACCAGACAAGCTTGGCCAGGAGTTAAGAGGAGTGGTACAGATTCCATGATGTTTGGCACAGGCTAGGGACCTTGAGAGGTCAAGCTGCAGTTTGAGGGCTTGGAGCCAGTGTGGCTCAAGGACAGTTACCAGGAGCCACAGTGCTCAGCATCTCCCCAAAAACAGGTCCCAAAAGCCATCCCATAGCTGAAAAACACAATGTGGGGCCTGGCCCCACAGTCCACCTGGGAGATGCGACTTCCACCAGCATCCCCAGCTCTCCTGAGCAGGGAGCCCATGCTCCAAGCATGTCTATATCCCAGACAACATCCCTATCAGAGATTGGTTTCCAGAACATTTAGTCACATCTCCTTCAGCACCTCCTCAGCATCTCTCCAAACACCGACCAATGGAGATGGTAACACACCAGAACCCTCCTAGGCTCCTGGCAACCTCCTCTCTCCCTTCCTGTAATCCTCCTCCACCTCGGGTTGATGCTGGGCTCAAAGTGCTACCCCTGCCTGGTGCCCTTGGGGTGGTAGAAATGATCAGGGTGGTGGTGGCTGGAGCTGACCTGCGGCTGCCAAAGTGAGCAGAAGGACATCCCAAGGATGGGCAGGGAGACAAAGGAGATGGAGAGAGATTCTGTCACTCATCTGCTCCCATGGAGACCCCCAGCTTACCTTTGCAGGCTTTGCGGTCGGTGATGGCCTTGCTGAGGTCGCGGTAGAAGCCCTCCTTGCAGTAGTGGCAGTGCCTGCCCGCTGTGTTGTGCCGGCAGTTGAGGCACACCCCGCCGCTCTTGCGCCCCGACAGCTTGAACAGCTCCATGTTGAAGCGGCAGCGCCGCGCGTGCAGGTTGCAGTTGCAGGCTGCGAGGGAAGGGGAGATGATGAGGGCTGAAGGTGAAACTCAGGACCCTCCTGGTGGGCCGGAGCTGCCCTTGCATCCCCCACTGCAATGGGAGGTTGTGCTGGGATTGGGATGGACACAGCACAGCACGGGTCATCCCAACGTGCCATCCAGATGTGCAGCATGCACCACCCTGTGGGGCTGGTGCCATGAGGTCAGGGCAGAAGAGAAAGGACATGTGTAGGAACTGGCACCACTCGGCTGAAGGCAAGCAAGTGTGGGATGGAGGGCTGCAGCTGGAGGGTTTGGCAGTGCCATCTGGGAACTTGCAGCCCCACTGTCCCCGCTGTCCCTTCCCTGGTAGCTGTTTCTGGTGACAGAGCCCACCCAGCCTTCCAGCAGGACCACCCACCTCATACCAGGCTGTGTGACAGCCCTCCCCTGGAACTCTTCATATTTATGGCTCTATCTTGTGTGCACGAGTCACACATGCAGAGAAACCCACACAGCAGCCCCTGTGTTCTCACATCCCTGTGTGTGCATGCAGGAACATGCGCAAGCACACGTGCATGCAAACACAGGCATGCACATGTGTGCACACAGACAGGCACCAAAATACCCCCAGAGCCATGCATGTACCCCCAGACAGGCACGCACAGAAACATCTGCACACCCTTACGTGTGCACACACAAATTAGTCCCGGGAAGCACACATCCCTCCTGGCCAATTCCATGCGTGCGAGATAAAAAGGCAAAGCGCTGCCCATTCCAGCTTAACACTCTTGCAAAAAGATAATGGGAACAAGATTTCCTTCGGCAAAAGGTGGTGCCCCCAGCCCTGGCCCCCTCCCCGTGCTGGTAAATTGAGGTTGGGTGAGAGCTTTTCCAGGCGTACTGTGAAATTCATTAACGTGTCAGCCCAGATTTAACTGCCTGGGCCTGGCCTGGTGGCCGTGTGAAGCTGCCTCCCCACAGCCAGCAGCGCCAGTGGGAGCTTCACCCCACACAGATCAAAAGCTGCTTTGCCTGCCCTGGTGCTCCAGCCATGGGCATGCTGCAGGGAGAAAGAAACCGTAAAAAAGAGTTTTTTGGAGGCTCGAGTTGAGCAGGTTAGTGCCAGCACACTCAAACCTCAGCTACCCCCAGAGCTCCCCCGAGTTATGAGATTAGTGAGAAATCACATGGCAGGCATCAAAATAACACCCATTGTAGCTGTAGGTACCTTCAGGGGCTTGTTCCTTTTGAGCTATTTTCTTTTTTCCTGGTGACAGTGGAAAATAGGGACTTTTAAGGCAAATTCTGGGTTGTGCTGTGTGGAGGGAAAGCATCAAATACTGCCCAAGGCCCCAGGTAGCTCAGGATGCTGTTGGACTAGGGATGTTGACATTCAAACAGGCTTTGCCAGAGCTGAGAGACACAGTGAAGTATCTCGACAGTCAGGGTGCTCTTGCAGTCTCCAGGTAATGGGACAGGGACAAGATATGGTGGTTTTTGCTACAGAACTGTGGCAAAGGAGCAATTTTGGGAGGAGAGAAGCCTTGTTTTCCCCTTGCAGCATGGAAAGGCAAGTGGGGTCATCCCTAAAGGCAGTTCTGTGTCCCTCTTGGAATGCCTCTGTTATCCTCTGGGGAAGGAGAGGGGCTGGCAGCCCATAGGAGAGGGGATGGGCAGTGGAGGAGAGCTGTTGGGTAAATGATTCGCTGCCCTCGACACAGGTCTCTCTCTGCCTCCAGTTTAATTGGTGAGAGAGTAACTTGGCAGAACCTTTTCCTGGCATCATTGACCCTGGCACGTCCTCATCTACCCCAGGGCCACCTATCCCTTGGAACATGCTGCAGACCCTCTGGTCCTCCCAGGAGCTGGGTCTGGGGAAGAAACCTCCCCTGGCAGCCCAGCATCATCCTCTCTCCCTGAGGCAGTGGTGCTGCCTGCTCTGGGCCAGTGTCCCTGACAACCAAGCTGGGATTCCAGAGCCAAGAGGGGGATCTGGCTGGGCTTGGCCACCCTGCATTGGGTGGCTGTCTCCACTCAGGGACAGGGTCACACCAGCACGTATGGCAATCCCCTCACCCCCTGGCGCAGCCATCCGGAGCTAATTGGGGCAGACAAGTCCCCCTCTTACCCAGCTAAATACTCTCACTGTTCCTCAGTACTGAGGCAGTTGTAAGCTCTGTCTGTCTCCTGTTAATCACTAATTAAAGGCTTGAATGTTCCCTGCTGTTTGGGGTATTAATAAGAATTTAATTGCACAGTTTGGGGCTAATTACCTGGTAGCTCACTTCCGCCCTTGTACAGTATGCCCAATTAAACAATCATATGATCAATTAAACAATCACAAGATCTAATAATTTGCAATAATAGACTAATTAAGCGTTGACACCTTGCAATGGAGCAATCTTTTGTCTCCCCTTTGATGGTGTTTTGAACCCCTTCCCAGGCCCTGGCCACCCCAAAACCTCTCCTCCTCCAGGCAGCTGCAGATGTAGGAGCCTGGAATGACAGCACGAGGGGCTTTGGGACAGAGTCCTGGCAGTGCCATGCACCGAGGCACACGTGGGACAGGCAGTGGAGCCCGCAGGGCAGGAGCGAGCCTCACCGCCCCTACAAGCTCCCTGGGAATAGTGAGGGAAGGCAGCCGGATCAGCGAAACCCTAGAGCAGCTGCTGCTGCCAGCCCGCAGCGGATTTGAGCTACGCCCCTGCTTTGGCTGGAGGAGAGTCTGTCTGGGACACGGGGCAGGATGAGGCTGCACTCTCGGTTCCATGGTAGCCGAGACCAGAATAGCCCCTTTCCTCTCAAGCACGCTGTCCCTCCATCCTGGGGAAGGTGTTGGGAGAGAAGGGCTCACTCTGCTGCTGCCAAGAAGCAGGAGGAGAAGCAAGAGGGGCTGCGAGGGACAAGGCTGAGGCACTGCAGCCCCATCCCGGGAGGCGCAGCACTCGGGATGCTCAGCCAGGTGTAAATCTCTGCCGGGGCGGCTGCCTTCCCCTGCACTCCAGATCCGCTGCGATACTGCACTGTGCCCAGGAAGGGGTGGCCGCTTGCCCATCTCCCAAAGCCATCGCCTTCCCCCTGCTCTTCCCAGGAAAGGACCATGGCTGGTGCTGCTAGGAACTCATTGGTTTCCACTACTCCTACCGGGGAGCAGGTGCAGAGAACCCTGTCAGGGGAACTCCCAAGGGAAGGGGAAAGTGTACAGGAAGGGGCACAGGGCACAAGGGAATTATATGTGATCCTCCAAATCCCACCACCGCTCCGGGGACTGGTGTTTTCAGACACCGACATCCCGATTGGATCACCACATCCCCCCCGAGCAGCCTGCGAGGTTTTCCCAGGAGAGCGCCGCCCCTTCCCCTCCGAGGCCCCGGATCAAAGCAAGCCCCGTGCATTATCCTGGTGCTCCGGAGAGTGCTCCTGCGGCAGCGGCTACAAAGGGAACAAGGGCTCCCGCATCACCAGCGAGTGCATCAATTACTTCCAGTGGCTGCGTCGTGCTAATCCGCTTCCCCTCCTTCCCCGGGCCGGGTGTTTGGGGGCCGGGCTGCTCCCAGCAGCTCGTGGGTGCGGGCTGAAACCGACAGCAGTGGTGGGGAGGAGATGTAAATCGGCAGAGGTAAAGATGGGGGGTTCCCAGGATTCTGGCAATCCTGCTGGGATTATCCTTCACACAGCCTGTCCCAGGGGGATACATGGGTGGGGACACGTCCCTCTTCCCTGCCCTGGACACAGCAGAGGACACACAGAACATCCCAGTTCTGGCAGGACAAGCTCCCTGCGGGACATCCAGCCCCTATGGTGTGTCAGGAGAGCCTCCCGTGCCTGTGGACCGATGGTCTCCAACTAGCAGGCACGGGGCCATGCACTGTGCGGCACAAAGCTGGCATCGTGCTCTCTTGCCAAGCCAGCAGCTTGCCAAATCCACTGTCACTGTCCTGGCTGCGACAGCCCCAAACCTCCCTGCTCTTCAAACTCACGCTGACTCCCTCAACATTGCATCACAGTGATGTCCCCATGAACGCCACAGTCACCTTGTGGCAGCCGTGGTCGGGTCGTGCCCTGTGCCAATGCTCAGACCTCAGGTTGTACTTGGCTGTTTCACCTGTGCATTTCCCAGAGGCAAAAATTCTGGTGGAACAACAAATGTTTGTTCTCACCTCATGATGCATGGATGAATGTCCCAGCATCGTGCCACGCATCAATTTATCCCCGTGGTGGGGCAGGCAGAGACTCCCACTCACTGGACTGAGACAAGCCCCCATGCAGAGTGGGGGGAGCACATGGCCAAGAGCTGACAGAGACAAATTCTCCATGCTGGGGAACACAGAGCCAAGAGCTGACTTATTCCCACATGACCTGAAGCTGTACCAGCCCCAGGGATCCATTCTCACCCCCTTTCAGGGCGCTGCGATCCCCCACCCTGCCCCTGGGCTGTCACTGAATTGCCAAACTCTTGCATCCACCCACTCTGCTCCTCTTCCTTCCCACTCCCCAGCCACGCCTGACATCCACACCACGAGCCAGCATCACTCCTGTCTGACCACAGGACAGTGTCCGAAACCCCGCAGCCCCCAGGCTGGGCAAAGGCAACTTCCCGGGCAGCCTCTCCTTTTAATTGGTGCTAATTGCTGCGTCTGTTCCTGCTGGCTGGGGAGATGTCATTGTTGAAAGGCACAGAGGGGAAGGCTCGGGGAGCTAATCCAGCTTTCAGCCGCTAAGCCCTTCGAAGGGATGGAGAAGCTCTTTCAGGTCCCTTCAGAGAGGGTACAAAGCCCGAGAGGGAAAAGGGAGAAAGAAGGGGAGCGAATCAACAGGAAAAAACTACTTTCACACGCAGCTCGGGGAAGGGTCTTTGTGTGCGGGGCTGTCGGGGGGGTTGAAGGGATGGCGCTGCGGCCCCGCCTCCTCTTCCATCCCTCGTTTATCTTTTCAGCTCCATCTGCCAAAAGGGTGACGCAGCTGGGGGCAGGATGCTCAGAGCAAGGGACCCTCACCCCGCCCTGGACGAGATGGACAGAAAACCTGCAGATGCTACTCAAAAATGAGCCTCCTCTGGTTTAACCCCTTTTGTGCCGGCAGAGCTCCCTCCACTGCTGTTGTGCTGCTTTACTGGAGGACACGGCAGTGAGGTAGGTGCAGAGGGGGCAGCCAGTGGGGTGAGGTCCTCCTTGTGTCCTGGGGGTTTCCATGGCCTCACACACCTGCTGGAGGCCTCCCCTGCCTTACCTGCAGCAGCCCTGTGAGGGTGCAAAGTGGAAGGTTTTTTTTCTGAGCCCCAAAACTCATCTTTCTGAAACAAGTGGAAAAGCACAAGGGCTGACACATTCCCACAGGGCATGAGGTGGCTTAAAGAATCAGCTCCAGCACTTGTTTTGAATCCACTGCCTTTTTAGCCATTCTTAGAAGAAATCTGCTGTAACATGTATATATTGAAGTGGACAGCTGGGTTCTCAACAAGACATCGATCACAAATACTAACAAGTCCCTCTGACTTCTGGCACATCCACTGAGCCTTTCAGAGGCTGATTAATGGTACAGCCTTCCCTTGTCGCCATCCTCCCACCACCCCCTGAGACCTGGGCTCCTGTCCAGGAGGAACGAAAGGCTGTTCCTCCCTCTCCCAGACCTTCACAAGACTCTGGCATCCCCCAACCCCATTCCAAACCAGAACAAAAAGCAAAAGTCTCCACCAAAATCCCATAAGTATTCACAAGTAGGACAGCCAACTAATATCAATTTGGTATTTTGGTGACAATATTTTTCACTTGGGGAAACCTTTGCAAGGACAGACAAGCTAAAATCACCACACAGAATGAACACAAAGGATAAAATTTTGAATTGGGAACCTCAGCCTCTGCCAAGTTTTTCGGCCTGCTCCCTGTCCCCAAGCACATCTCACAGGGAACTGCTATGATTTCCCCTCTGGCCCATAGACAGCTGGTATGCTACCCCAGGGAAACAATCCCAGACAGGCATCCCGTGCTGAGGTCTGCTGACTGGCTGGAAGACATTAGTGATTTTTGGGAAGGTTTTGGTGCTTTGGCTCATGGTGGAACTACTGCATCTCTTAGAGGACACCTGCAGCAGAGACAGGGTAGATGGTTGAGCCTTTCCCAATCCTCCAGCACAGGGGATGCTCCCCAGCATCTCTGGACAAGCACACTTCATCGCTTTGGCTCAGCACCCATCACTGTTTTAGCGTTTCAGCCCCGGAAAACAAAAATGTTTAAAAATGCCTTACCCAGACACTCGTTGGCCTCACGGGCACTGGCCCGCTGCCAGGGCCGGTCGTAGTGGAAGGGCTTGCAGCGGTCGCACTCGGGTCCCTCTGTGTTGTGCTTGCAGTCGCACACCAGCTTCTGCTCCTTGTCCTTAACGCAGCGTGCTGCGTGCCCGTTGCACTTGCAGCGCCCGCCGACCTGCAGCTCCCCCACGGCGTAGTAGTAGGGAGTGGAGCCCGTGCCCCCCTCCTCCTCGCCCGTGTCCCGGCTGCCCAGATCACGGAAGAGATGTGGGCGGCTGAAGACCACGCGGATGTCGGTGGCCGTCACCCAGTCCTGCAGCACGGGCGAGTTGTCGAAGTCGTGGGCGGTGGGGCGGCCGTCCAGGGTGCTGAAGGCGATGAGGCCGCCGGAGAGGGGCCGCACGTCGGTGTGCGAGTCGGTGCACACCGCCTCCTGCTCGTTCTGCTTCGTGATGGCGGCGCGGCTCGGCTTGTTGTACATCTTGCGGCACTGCGTGGAGTAGAACTGGAAAGGCACCCAGGTCTTGCCGTAGTCCATAGACTTGAGGATGGCAGTGGACTCGGGCCGGGGCGAGCAGAACTGGAGGCTGACATAGACTACCTCAAACTTCTTGCCAAGGGAGAGGGTGAGGGTGACATTCTGGGGTGAATGGTGGAGGGTTTCCGAGCGCCAACAGGTCATGTTGGAGGCAGTGTTGAGGTCAGTCAGGTAGGCGGGTGGGTGGGCTCGGCGGGGGTCTGAGGCGTTGCAGTGCCGTGTCGGGGGCTTCCCACATGTGCTGGAGGCTTGAACCTCTTTCCCAAAGGCAGCATTGACAAATTCAGGGATGCAGCGTCGAGGAGCACCATTCTCATCATAGCAAGGGTCTGGGGGAGTCTGCTGGGCCACAAAGGGGTTCACTGTCTGGGACAGACCCAGCATGGCAGTGGTGAGGAGCAGACGCAGGAGCTGCAGGACCTCCATCCTTCTGGGGAGAGGGAAGTGGCTCCTCCCTGGAGGAAGAACAAGAGTGAGTCGCACCAGCAGTGTCATGGCCAAGGCACCACCCATGTTGGGAGGGCTGGTAAGGGATGGGAAACTCTGCCATGTCTGGTGCATCACCTGTACCCATCTTCCCACCCTATATCCACTGATGCAGTATCCTGGGAGCAGGGCAGGGAGGCAAATTACCTCATATTGCCTCATCCACACCAATCCCTCTCTGCTCATCAGCAGGACTGAAATACCACAGAAATGGGAAAATGGCCTGAGCTTTGGAAGGAAGAGGTTGAAATCAGGGTACAGCCCTTCAAGAGCCCTGGCCTCTTACAAACTGTCCTGTGGTGATAGGAATGTTCCTGCCTGCCAGCAGGCACAAGCTGTCACACACAGTTCAGAGACCTTTGTCACTGCATGGCTGACAAGAGCTGGTGGTGAAAAGTTAGAGGAGATCTTTCATATGCAACAGGAGATGCAAACCACAAGTCTTCCACCTGTAGCACAAAATAGCTCCTGACAGAGCAGGAGAAACAGAAAGCGGCAAAAACACCTTGAATGCACATTGTGCAAGAGGCAGGAGCTTGTTGGAATGAAGACCTGGAGCTCCTGAACACACCACTGATTTCTTTGCTGGTTATGGGCACAGTGGCTTCTCAAAGCCAGGGGCTGGATCCCCTCCAAATTCCTCTGCCACACTACTCAGCAGCAAAGGAAGTTATTTCAGCCTCATCCCCAAGAAATCCTGGTCTGGGTCTGGTGTGTTTGTTTACTGGGGGAAAGGCCAGAACCAAGTGCAGGACCTGGCTGGGCTCCTCTCTCAGCAGCTGCAGCACAGGGCCAGGGAGCTTAGTGGCTCCCAGGAGATGTGGCCCATCTCCTGAGTTACTGGCTTGAAGAGTGGAAGAGGTCTGGAGGTCACATTCCCTTCTGCTGGCTCTGAATGAATGACCTCCCTCACAATGCAGATTTGCCATGCCCCATTCTTGCCATAGCAGACCCCTGAGCCTCTTGGAGGGGTGGGTGGCATCAGTCCTGCCATCCCATGGGTTGTGCTGAGCCAAAGCAAAGTTGTCCATCCTCTAACAGCCCAATGCCATGACCAGGCAGGAGAGGATGCCCTAATCTCCCCTTCTCTCACTAGTAAATCTTTACAGGACAACTTGTGTTTCTCTTTGAGGAACAATGCTCTGCATGACCCAGCCCAGCACCCCTGCCTCCAACCCCCACCTACAGCCCCAGTGTCACTCCTGCCTTTCCATCTGCCCACTCTGGCCAAAGGAGGCTCCAAGGGACAGCCCATTTCAATAACCCAGGATCACTTTTTTTTGTTGTTTGTTTGTTACTCCATTTTGCAAAGAAAAAGGAGCCATGACTGTGGAAGAAAACTGCATCTCCAGGCTGCCAAACCACTAACAGGGAAAAGTTCCTCCCTGCCCAGCTACAGTCAGCCCAGAGCCACAGCCTGTGCCTACCAAGGGAGCTACAGGGACAGGGGTCTCAGCCCATTCTGGGACATCTCCCCCAAGGCAAAACCTGCCCCTGAGCTTCCATGCTGTTTCCTCACTGCTTAATCCTCTTCTGATGGAAAAAGATGTGAAAAATTGGAAGCTCCTTTGGTGGTCCCTGCACTGCCCCAGCAGCACAGTTCTAGCTTTACCACAATGCTGCAGAGCCTTTTGGGGACATGTCAGCCCATGGCTCGGTGACGTGGCTGCCAGCAAGACAAAGAATGTTGTGGCCCATGTTTGTTTTAATAGTTTTATTGTTAATGGTTTATTCTTATATTCCCCCATGTTTCCCCCAGAGTTGGTTTTCCCCTAAGTTGTAACCTCCCCTATGTTACCCATGATTGTGACCCAACCCCTTATTCCAGTACCTTCTCTTTTATTGTAAACCCTGCCCCTTGTTCTGGACCCTTCCCTGTTCATCCCCAGTTAGCCCAGCCCCCTGTGATCCCTCCCCTTTGGAAATCCTCGATTCCTCGAGGCCCCATAGGCCCATGAGACCTGTCCTCTCCTCCCCCTTACCCTCATAGGTTCCTATATTCTAAACCCCACCTCATGCTCCTCCCCTGTATGTTACGGATTGGTTAAGATTTTATACCACACACCCCCCCCCCCCCCCCCCCCCCCCCAAACCTCCCTATATTTAATCCTGTGCACAGCAGTGCTCAGGACTCTTCTGCCCCTGACCCCTTCAGCCCCAATAAATCCTTCTTTGCTGGAACCTCATACAGAGAGCCACTTCCTTACTCCTTTGCCCAATCCCTGACGTCCGTTAGCAATTCTACACTGTAGAGCAAGTGGCTTTAAAGGTTCTGCCTTAAGTAATTCCCATACTGAAGCAGTTCCCCACACCTGGTGTGGCACCGGTGTCATTTGAGCTAGCCTGAGCTCCAGTGGACCACGTCAAAGGGATACTCTCCCTGGAGTGCCCAGAGCATTGAGAACCCACTACTAGAGGAGTGTGGCTGCAAGATTAGAGACTGCAGAGATAGCAGTCTCTAACAGAGTCGCTGTCACCACAGCAGAGGAGGTGTCATGCTACCAGCACCAGGTAGTGAAGAGCATCCCCCACTGCAGGCAGCCTACAGGGCCCTGTTGGGAGTCCTGGCCCCACTGCAGGCAGCTGCCTCCTGAGCAGGAGATGAAGCTATGGCTGCTGCCACATCCCTGCATCTGCTTGTGGAGCAAAGGTTGTGGCTGGTTAATCCCCCAACACGATCCTGACAGGATGATGCCCAGCCCCTGCCTGGTGCTGAGCAGCGCACAGTGGGCACGAGCCCTTGCCAGCCCACTGGGAGAGCTCTGCTCCTGTATTCTCACCCAGCAAAGGGGCTGCAAAGTGCTGATGGACCCCCCCCCCACTCAATGCCCAGAAGGACCTGGCCACGCAGATACTTGCAGAAGCCATCACAGCACCTTTGGCCCTGTGGTGCTGCCAGCCCTCTCCCCCCAACTGCCCCCCTCCAACTGCACATCCCACAGAGGGCATGCAGTTCAGGTGCTGCAGCCATCACTTCCCATCCCACCAACCACAGGGCAGCACTAGCACGGAGATAATCTGTGTGGAAAACCTCTGCACCAGGAGGAGAGAAGAGAAACCCCCAGGACTCCTCAGCAGCTGTGTCCATCCACTCCAGTGAGAATCAGGATGTATGGAACAAGGCATCTACTAAACTCTGCCAACAAAGAGTCTCCTCCATGCCCTCTCAGCTATGTGGCAGCAAGGTGACAGGAGTAGGGACATGCTCAAGCAAAAGCCTTTTAATTTCCTGTCTGTAAGACACAAAGGTGTGGGGAAACCCATGCCCAGGGGAAAGCAACAGCAGCAGCATCTCTGGTAGCCAGGAGAGAGGCCACAGGCAAAGCTGTTATGAGCATGGAGCAGCAGGCCTGGAACCTCAGACCAGGTTACTGCTGGTTTAGGCATGCATGGGGGCATGAGCATCTCTTACTCATCCTCCCTGCCACAGTGGGAAACTTCATCCCTCCTGCCAGTCTTACCAAGGCACAAGTCCCTGAGTTTCAAAGTCTTGGTGGCACTGCTGACAGGAAGTGGCCATCAGGGAGCCAACACTCGCTCAGCAGCACATCAGCACTGTGGAGGCAGGGCATGAGTGGAAATCATTATCATCCACAAGACCACACACAGGCACGCACGCTCCTTGCTCAGCTCACCCCATTATCCCACTGAAAGAGAGCTGGGGCCAGTGGTCTCCGTGGGCCTCACCTCCGTATTGGAGAGGAGGGCAAGCTGCAATCTGCTCCCTTTTATGCATATTCAGCATGACCCTGGGACTGCCGGCAAGCTGCCAGAGAGGCCTGGGAGTGGGTATTTCCCTCCCTGGTCCCCATCTGCCCCCCCGCTTTCCACTTCCCAACTTTGCTGCTCCTGGTTCAGATCAAATGGAGACACTGCTTATGAAGCAGAGAGAATTGGGATTCTCCTGGGTGCTGAATCCAGCCCAGCATGTTCCTGGATCTGGCATGAGGAGGGACATGAGCAATGGAGCCCCTTTCCCAGGGACAGCATCCCAAAAGTGTCCCCAGCGAGGCTCTCAGGAGGCTGCCAGCTCCCTGCCACGAGCAGCAGCCGTGGCCCGGGGGAATGTGGTGGCAGGGCTCACCCTTCCCAAGGAAGCAGCTGCCCTCCCAGTTCCTCCCCAGAAGCGGCTGCATTTTTGAGGTGGGCTATTTCCTCACTCCTCCACTCCGGGCATGCTAACAGCCGTGTGGCTTGGAAGGAAGTCATGCTGCTGGAGCACTTCAGAAGTGCTTTAAAAAAAAAAATTAGCTTCCACATCCAACACCTCCACACCCCTTCCCTCTACAACCACATGCTTCTCAGAGCAACCAGCAGTGTTTCCCTGCCTTGTGGGAGACTTGTCAGGACAATGCTCCAGCCCACCATGGGCTCCTTTTCGATCATCTTTCCAGGAGGCAGTGCTACCAAGGGTGATGCTGGGTGCAGATGCATGCCTGGAGCTGAGCCATCTTGGTCCCCAGAACAGAATGGATGAGGCAAGTGCAGCAGGTGAGGCAGGGCAAGGAGAACAGACTTCCCACAATGTGGATGCTGGTGCCTCCAGCAGGCCCAGGGTCATCACCTGGCAGACTGGGGCCACAGAAACTTGGCTGAAGTAATTACAGGATTAGGTGGAACAACACAGGGCAGGGAGGGAAGCAGGTTATGAAGCAAATTTGATCCCAGGACCTTTGCAGCACAGGAGCAGCCTTCTCTAATTAAAGTGGAGGGGAAGGCACAAGTGGTGCTCTGCTGTTGGAAAAATGTGGGCTTAGAGGGCAGGTGATGGCTAAAGCTGAGCAGCCAGCACTGCCCTGGAAGGGGATGGGAGAACCCCAAGGTATGACAGGGGAATTGTGCTGCTCCCCCAGGTTGATGCCCCTGCACTAATGCTGCTGCCATGCTGCAGCCGACTGTGTTTCTCCTCCAGGTCAGGACAGCATGGTGTGGGGGGGATTTGCATCACTTGAGGGAAAGATGTGGCCTTACTTGGAACTGGTTGAGATGGGAAGGACTGGTCTGTGTGGGGCAGGGATGGAGCCACCCACCCACATGGGACACAAATATGCACAGCAAAAAGCATGGATCAGGAAGCAGAGATTCCTGGGCAAGGACCAAAGGACCTGAATACTTGAGGGGGTCCAAAAACTAAGACTCTTGGGTAAGACTGATCCAGGAGGATTACTTGTTCCTGAACTGTCATCCCCAGTAAAGCCCACCAGCACCTCAGATGCCCTCTGAGAAGGAAGCCACTGGGAGGATAGGATAGGACCCAAAGCAGAAGAGGAATGATGTGCTCAGGGAAGCTGAAACCAGGCACAAATGACCAGAGCATCTCCCTTAACCAAGCCGTATCTGCTACTACAACCTGCACATTTCCACCTTGTTCCAGGCCCTTTGTAATGAGGGCATCTGCACTCCCTCGCCACATGCTGTGGGAGCAACCCCCTGCAACTCTGCCCCAGCCCATGAATAAGATCCATCCTGGGGGGCTGCCAGCATCCTTGGATACCCAGGTCCCTCTCCCACCATGCCAATGCCAGCTCGGGGAAGCGTAATTCCTCCACCTAACAAACAGAATCAGGCCCAAACTCTGCTCTGGCTGTGGATAAATCATTCCATGTGTTTCTGGGATATAAAAACACAACTGAGAAGTATTTTAAGTGAAAGGAAAAACTCCATGGAGCCAAGGTACTGGTCCGGCTCAGCTTTCCAGAGGGAGGGAGTGTGCGCTGGGAGAGGATGGAGGGATGCAGTGTGGCCGAGAGTGCTAATCGCCTTCCCAGCTGCTAATGGAGCAACTGGTGCCCACTTGGGACATGGCTAATGGCACGAAGGAGATGCCTCACTTTCCTTCACAAGCTCCCTCATCTCTCCCGATATTTAAGTATCAGAAGCTTCTGAGTGCTTACGGCCCCACATCCACAGGGCTGCCCACTCCACGCAGCCCCTTGGGCTCTCAGCCCCGTGCATGCACAGCTCAGGGGGGCAATTACACAGCAGCATCATCCTGCAGCAGGCACTGCAGGTGATGGATATTGCAATGCACTCTTGGCAGGTCAGAGCCAGAATTACACAAGCCATACGATACCCCGGTGGTGCCAGGAGACACGTACAAATTACCCTGCACACAGGAAAGGATGGGCCAGATTCTGACCTCAGTGCTTTGGCATCAGCCCGAAGTAACTCCATTCACATCAGGCCAAACCAAGACGTAAGCAACTCCATTCAAATTTACACTGGCATACCTGTGGTCAGGATCTGGCCTGGCTTGAATTAGTTGCAGCCCAATGTTACAAAAGGCAGCAATGGAGCCCAGATTTCCAAGGTTATTGAAAACAACCAAAAAATAAAGGAAAAAAGAAATCCACCATAAAACAAACAGTCCCCAGGCTATTCAGCTATGTGCATGGAGCTGTCAAATGCAGGATGCTCGGACACATCCCTGCTCACCAGTTGTAGTAACTCATAAGCCATACTGACCACAGGAAGGAGGGACCAACACCCAGCATGGGTGAGCCCATTCTGCTCACCACTGGCCCTGGGTAGAGGTGGTCCCACTCTGGGAAGAGGAGACTTCAGCATAGTATCACCCATGTTATGTGGACCTGAGTCCATTTTTCTGCAACACTCTTGCATTCCCCAGCTAGTACAAGCTGGAGATTTCCTCCTAAAGTTCCCAATGCAACAGTAGCTCAAGGAGACATTTAGAGCTCTTGACTTTGCAGGACAAGCTAGCACTCCCTGGATGGATTTGGATTCCTTGTGGGTCCCTGCCAACTCAGGGTGTTCTATGACTTTTTTCTACCCCATTTATTAACCTCTACTACATCTTGACCAGACAGTTGTTTTACCCAACCCTAACTCCACCGCAGTCTTCCGAACCCCTCTGCACATTCCTACCACAGTGCTTGGCTCTACTGAGTGGTCTCAGCAGTATCCCTCAAGGTGCAGAGGGTTTTCCTCCCACTGTTCCCAGTGGATGCAAGGGATTCAGAGTTCCAGTCCACAAGTCCTCATTGCTTCCACCCCTTTCCACTCCATATGAGAATAAAGTGATCTGGTTTCCATAACATCCCTCATTGCATTTTCACAACATGACGGGCACAGATGTTGAAAATAGTCTGGATGAATATTTAAAATGGTATTCAGAAATGACAACATTTGGCCAGCTTTGAAAGATCTCTCACATTGGGCAGAGGATGGCTCACAATAACGGGCTGGAAACATTCTGCACTTTGACATCTCATTTTTTTTTACCCCCTCTCTGGCTATTGGTGCGATATTTCATGCCCCTGGTGTCCCACAGTCTGTTATTGCTTGAGTGCCAGCCAAGCCTGCAGCATTAGGAAGAAGCTGTCACGTACGTTTTTAAACATCACGGGGCAAAGTGGAATATGGAAAATCTGTCGCGTTTCCATACCAAGCACAAGTGTCCTGCGCAGGCTCAGGGAGGGGCTCCAAGGGGCACAAAATAATTGCTTCCTTATGGAGCAGGGCCTGACTAACCAGGGTGGGGGAACAGGAGGCAGAGGTGCTCTCTCAACATTCTTGACATGGTGGGCTGCTTCCCTGCTGAAGATGTGTCAGCACACCCCCCAAGGTGTGCACTGATGCTCACCTCCTTCTTCAGGGCTGGGGAAACTCCCTCTCGGAGTCACACTTAACACTTCCAGCAGCCAGCCAAGGTGGGACCTCCATTCTGTCCAACCCAGAAGAAGACACTATTGTTCTGGTGCTCAGAGAGCAGTGGAAATGCCCCTCAGCTTCAACGCCTAACAGCTTTCATTTCTGGTGAGCATCTTGTGCTCAGCTGCATCCCTAGGCCAGGCTTCTCTCTTCCACAGCCTGCAGACACACATCAGCTCCTTCCCAGCCTGGCATTACACCTTCCCTCTTCTCTGCAGAGACCTACCTTCCTTCCACATACATGTGGAAGAGGAGGGGATGTTGGGATACTTGCAGCCCACCCTGATCTTGGACTGCTAGATGTCCTGTCCCCTCATCAGCCTGCTCCAAACAGGTGTCAGAGCAGCACAGCAGCTCCCTCTGTTTTGTAAATGGGATATTGCAGAAAAAGAGAAAAAAAGTTGACCTCTATCCATCCAAACACCTTGGGGTGTGTTTCCAGCACAAAGCTGAAGCTACATCCCTCTCCACTGGCTACGGAGAGATCTAGCCTCTCCTATCTCTGAGAGACAGGCAACGGCAGACTTGGCTGGGAAAGAAGGATCTGTGGCATTTCCAGCCATGCAGGGTGTGCACATCCAGGTCTGCACTCAGTACTGTCTCAGTCTGGCCACTAGTCCAACACAAATGGCATGGACAGAGATGGCGATGCTCAGCCTGGCTTACATCCCATACATTCATGGGATGAGCTGCCTGAGAGAGCAGTTTCCATGCCCAAGTGCTGCATAGGTGAGCATCAAGCCAGCAGGGCCACTGTGCTGCCAGAAAAGCTTGTGCTCCTGCCCACGGGGCCTTCCTCACCCACCCTGCCTGGCGATGCAGCAGACTGCCAAGCACCATGTCCCCATGGACATGTTAGTCCTCTTCCCAAGAAAGCTGACTTTCCACCCACTCTCCAGTGGGCCAGGGAAGCTGTGGGTAGGATAGTGTTTTGAGGAAATGAGGTTTCAGCAGCTCCAAGAGAGGAAAGCAAAAGCAAACCCACCAAACGCAGCCCAGCTTCCCTTCTTCCCATGAAGCTGCCCACTTGCACGTTCACTGCCCAGAGCTCTCATCCCAGCTGTGGCTCAAGGGCCGGGTGCCCGGGGTGCCAAGGGTCTTGCCCAGCCTGGCTCCAGAACTGCAATGGAGCAGAGCACATCCAACAGAAGCTGTTTCCAAAGGGAGCCAATCCTTTGAGCCACCCCGAAGGGGAGTCTCTCGGAACAGCCATGCTGGGAAGGGATCAGCGATGGTCCCCAGCCTGGGATAGCGACAAGGGCGATGCCGCCCGCCCAGGTAGGTGGCTTTGTGCCGGCAGAGCCCTCACGGGCGGAGCAGAGCCTGCAGTGGGACCAGCGGGCAGGGGACCACGTGCATGCCTCGTGCCCGGTCAGCCGGGGCTGGCACCGCAGGCTCGGCCTGGCAGGGC